>NC_143043.1:57879946-58179946 GCF_057628025.1 Oncorhynchus mykiss
GAGTACACAGTGGCAGAATACCTGACCACTGTGACTGACCCGAACTTAAGGAAAGCTTTGACTATGTACAGACTCAGTGAGCATAGCCTTGCTATTGAGAAAGGCCGCCCTAGGCAGACATGGCCCTCAAGAGAAGACAGGCTATGTGCTCACTGCCCACAAAATGAGGTGGAAACTGAGCTGCACTTCCTAAACTCCTGCACAATGTATGACCATATTAGAGAGACATATTTCCCTCAGATAACACAGATCCACAAAGAATTAGAAAACAAATCCAATTTTGATAAACTCCCATATCTACTGGGTGATATTCCACAGTGTGCCATCACAGCAGCAAGATTTGTGACCTGTTTCCACGAGAAAAGGGCAACCAGTGAAGAACAAACACCATTGCAAATACAAGCCATTTTTATGCTTATTTATTTATTTTCCCTGTTGTAACAACATTACTGATATTTGTAATGTCTTTATTGTTTTGAAACTTCTGTATGTGTAATGTTTACTGTTAATTTGTATTGTTTATTTCACTTTTGTATATTATCTACCTCACTTGCTTTGGCAATGTTAACACATGTTTCCCATGCCAATAAAGCCCATTGAGTTGAAGAGACAGAGAGAGAGACAGAGACAGAGAGAGAGAGAGAGCGAGAGAGAGAGAGAGAGAGAGAGAGAGAGAGAGAGAGAGAGAGAGAGAGAAATAAAGGAGATGAGCCGAGATAGATTACTGTGTGAAGGGAGCAGAGAGAAGACAAGAGAAGAGAGGAGGATATGCTGCCTGCTGTTCAGAGCTGAGCTGCACATGGTGGCTGTTCTGTTCTTTTCTGTTGTTGTTGTTGAGGTGAAAGGGCACAGTGATACACTGAGTCATAATAGATTGGACAGGGACAATGGTGACAGAAATCCTTCCACTCCCCTTCACAAAGCACGAGCATGAGTGCACACACACACACACACACACACAAAAAAACACCTATACACACACACACACACACAAAAACACCTATACACACACACACACACACACACACACACAACATGTTTTATATATAGAGTTGAAGTCAGAAGTTTACGTACACCTTAGCCAAATACATTTAAACTCAGTTTTCACAATTCCTGACATTTAATCCTTGTAAAGATTCCCTGTCTTAGGTCAGTTAGGATCACCACTTTACTTTAAGAATGTGAAATGTCAGAATAATAGTAGAGAGAATTATTTATTACAGCTTTTATTTCTTTCATCACATTCCCAGTGGGTCAGAAGTTTCCATACACTGAGTTAGTGTTTGGTAGCATCGCGTTTAAATTGTTTAACTTGGGTCAAACGTTTCGGGTAGCCTTCCACAAGCTTCCCAGAATAAGTTGGGTGAATTTTGGCCCATTCCTCCTGACAGAGCTGGTGTAACTGAGTCAGGTTTGTAGCCTCCTTGCTCGCACACACTTTTTCACTTCTGCCCACAAATTTGACAGGATTGAGGTCAGGCTTTGTGATGGCCACTCCAATACCTAGACTTTGTTGTCCTTAAGACATTTTGCCAGGACTTTGGAAGTATGTCTGATTTATTTTGATTTCCCCATGATGTCAAGCAGAGGCACTGCGTTTGAAGGTAGGCCTTGAAATACATCCACAGGTACACCTCCAATTGACTCAAATTATGTCAATTAGCCTATCAGAAGCTTCTAAAGCCATGACATCATTTTCTGGAATTTTCAAGCTGTTTAAAGGCACAGTCAACTTAGTGTATGTAAACTTCTGACCCACTGGAATTGTGATACAGTGAATTACAAGTGAAATAATCTGTCTGTAAACAATTGTTGGAAAAATGACTTGTGTCATGCACAAAGTAGATGTCCTAACTGACTTGCCAAAACTATAGTTCGTTAACAAGAAATGTGTGGAGTGTTTGAAAAATGAGTTTTAATGACTCCAACCTAAGTGGAATGTAAACTTCTGACTTCAACTGTATATACAATACAAGTCAACCATATACAATACACGTCAACATATAGGAGATAGGATATTATTTCAGGAGAGAGTGATGGTGTTACATAACAATAACACAGTAGTTATTACAGGAGAGAGTGATGGCAGCCTCCTTATGAAATAGGCCAAAATGAACTACTGGGATCACAATAAGTCTACATTTCACTGTTACAAAACCAATGAGCTTATTAATACTTCTCTAACCCTGGCTAAACCTGGACTATGTCCATTAATACTTCTCTAACCCTGGCTAAACCTGGACTATGTCCATTAATACTTCTCTAAACCTGGCTAAACCTGGACTATGTCCATTAATACTTCTCTAACCCTGGCTAAACCTGGACAATGTCCATTAATACTTCTCTATCCCAGGCTAAACCTGGACTATGTCCATTAATACTTCTCTAACCCTGCTAAACCTCCCAAATGGCACCCTATTCCCTAGTGCACTACTTTTGACCAGGGCCCAGGGAATAGGGTGCCATTTGGGATGCAACCTTGTTAATCTGTGTGAATATGAACCAGAACGAACAGAACAGAGCATCATCAACATGCTGTCATCATACCACCTCCACAAGCCCCTCCCATCCCATTGCTGTCACCATGCCACCTCCACAAGCCCCTCCCATCCCCTTGCTGTCACCATGCCACCTCCACAAGCCCCTCCCATCCCCTTGCTGTCACCATGCCACCTCCACAAGCCACTCCCAACCCCTTGCAGTCACCATGCCACCTCCACAAGCCCCTCCCATCCCCTTGCTGTCACCATGCCACCTCCACAAGCCCCTTCCATCCCCTTGCTGTCACCATGCCACCTCCACAAGCCCCTCCCATCCCTTTGCTGTCACCATGCCACCTCCACAAGCCCCTCCCATCCCCTTGCTGTCACCATGCCACCTCCACAAGCCACTCCAAACCCCTTGCAGTCACCATGCCATCTCCACAAGCCCCTCCCATCCCCTTGCTGTTACCATGCCACCTCCACAAGCCACTCCGACCACCTTGCAGTCACCATGCCACCTCCACAAGCCCCTCCCATCCCCTTGCTGTCACCATGCCACCTCCACAAGCCACTCCCAACCCCTTGCTGTCACCACACCTTATTGATGTCACTTCCCCTGCCCGGACAGATTGCTGGGATATGTGAGTTCTCTTCACAGGACAAACGGGTTGCCATGCAACCGCATCAGAGGTAACCCTCTTTTCTGGGACAAAAAGTTCCCTTCAGGAGGATTGAACAGCAGATGAATCCTCCTGATAGAACAGCAGATGAATCATCCTGATAGAACAGCAGATGAATCCTCCTGACAACAGCAGATGAATCCTCCTGACAACAGCAGATTAATCCTCCTGATAGAACAGCAGATGAATCCTCCTGACAACAGCAGATGAATCCTCCTGATAGAACAGCAGATGAATCCTCCTGACAACAGCAGATGAATCCTCCTGATAGAGGAGCAGATGAATCCTCCTGACAACAGCAGATGAATCCTCCTGACAACAGCAGATGATTCCCCCTGACCAAAGCAGATGAATCCTCCTGATAAAACAGCAGATTAATCATCCTAATAGAACAGCAGATGAATCCTCCTGACAACAGCAGATGAATCCTCCTAATAGAACAGTAGATGAATCATCCTGAGAGAACAGCAGATGAATCCTCCTAATAGAACAGTAGATGAATCATCCTGATAGAGCAGCAGATGAATCCTCCTGATAGAGCAGCAGATGAATCCTCCTCATAGAACAGCAGATGAAACCTCCTGATAGAACAGCAGATGAATCCTCCTGATAGAACAGCAGATGAATCCTCCTAATAGAACAGCAGATGAAACCTGACAACAGCAGATGAATCCTCCTGACAACAGCAGATGAATCCTCCTGACAACAGCAGATGAATCCTCCTGATAGAGGAGCAGATGAATCCTCCTGACAACAGCAGATGAATCCTCCTGATAGAGGAGCAGATGAATCCTCCTGACAACAGCAGATGAATCCTCCTGACAACAGCTGATGAATCCTTCTAATAGAACAGCAGATTAATCATCCTGATAGAGCAGCAGATGAATCCTCCTGACAACAGCAGATGAATCCTCCTGATAGAAAAGCAGATGAAGCCTCCTGATAGAACAGCAGATGAATCCTCCTGATAGAACAGCAGATGAATCCTCCTGACAACAGCAGATGAATCTTCCTGACAACAGCAGATGAATCCTCCTAATACAACAGCAGATGAATCCTCCTGACAACAGCTGATGAATCCTTCTAATAGAACAGCAGATTAATCATCCTGATAGAGCAGCAAATGAATCCTCCTGACAACAGCAGATGAATCCTCCTGATAGAAAAGCAGATGAATCCTCCTGATAGAACAGCAGATGAATCCTCCTGATAGAACAGCAGATGAATCGTCCTGATAGAACAGCGGATGAATCCTCCTGATAGAACAGCAGATGAATCCTCCTGATAGAACAGCAGATGAATCCTCCTGACAACAGCAGATGAATCCTCCTGACAACAGCAGATGAGTCCTCCTGATAGAACAGCAATGAATACTATTGGAACTGTAGCAACTGTGTTAGCATCAAAATACAGGGTGTTAGCTACGTTTCTATTCAGGCGTTGATTGACATGGTATTGGACCAATAGTATTCAAGAAATTGTGAAAAAAACGGACCCCTCTGACACTGTACATTACATCGTGCCGTGTCCCGACGAGCATTGTGTGGCGTACAACCTCTTTTCACCAGGAGTAACGCTTCTCTCTCAGATTAAAATCACGCTTAACCATATGCACTTGTAAGAAATCTTCATTATTCATGATTTTCATTTAATGAGCATTAGTATGAATTTTATTATGGCTAATATTAAACACATTTTTCACGAGCAGGGCGCTAACAGCAATGTGGTCATCAATAACACAAACACTGAATCAATCAATAATGAATTGCGTACGACTTTGATGAGCAGAATCTTAAAAAGAATACCACTGTGCCAACCTCTGATCTGCATTTACACAAACAAACCCTTCACCTGCTGACAAAGAGCTTTCCTATTTTTGCTCTAACGTTTGCTGTGTTCACATGTTTTGAAATACCTTTGCTGTGCCAACCTTTTCACGAGCGCTTTATTCAATAATTGTAACGGCTTTCTTCCGTCGAAGGAGAGGAGGACCAAAATGCAGCGTGGTTAGAGTTCATAGTTTTTAATATGAGAAACTCAACATGAACACAATTACAAAAACAACCGTGGCAAAACCCAAAACGGTCCTATGTAATGCAGAGAACACAGAGACAGGAAACAACCACCCACAAACCCCAACACAAAACAGTCCTATCTGGTACAGAGAACACAAAGACAGGAAACAACCACCCACAAACCCCAACACAAAACAGTCCTATCTGGTGCAGAGAACACAAAGACAGGAAACAACCACCCACAAACCCCAACACAAAACAGTCCTATCTGGTGCAGAGAACACAAAGACTGGAAACAACCACCCACACATCCCAACACAAAACAGTCCTATCTGGTGCAGAGAACACAAAGACTGGAAACAACCACCCACAAAACCCCAACACAAAACAGTCCTATCTGGTGCAGAGAACACAAAGACAGGAAACAACCACCCACAAACCCCAACACAAAACAGTCCTATCTGGTGCAGAGAACACAAAGACAGGAAACAACCACCCACAAACCCCAACACAAAACAAGCTACCTAAATATGGTTCCCAATCAGAGACAATGATTAACACCTGCCTCTGATTGAGAACCATATCAGGCTAAACACAGAAACAGACAAACTAGACACACAACATAGAATGCCCACCCAGCTCACGTCCTGACCAACACTAAAACAAGGAAAACACAAAAAAACTATGGTCAGAACGTGACAATAATTGTGAAATCTCATGCGTGCAATAACGCATGTCAGTAACTATTAAATTTGTTTGTAAATGACATGCTCTAACCAAAATTGAGAGGCAACATTCCTGCCTCTCTTTCTGCTGTTGATTGAAGAAGTGAAGAAAATGAACAGGACCAAAGTGCATAGCCAGTTCAGTGACCGTGAACAGCATTTCACCAAACTGCAATAGTTATAAACTATGGGGAATGTTTTTGGACCATTGGCTTCCCTGTAAACAGGTACTGACAGTAGGCACGAGCCACCTCCCTCAGGCTCCTCCCTGCATTCACTTCCTCGTTAGCAGCCTATAGCTGTTCGAGAGTGGAGCGGTGCTTGTTAGGCCCTTCCCCTTTCCAGACATTTCCTGTCAAAATACAATTAAATGAGAGGTCGTTTTTTTTTATTCATGCAACACAATTCATAAGATAGTTCCAAGGAAATGGACTCACAAATGTGGATATAATTTCCATGTAATCCAACATAATGTTATTACCTATTTCATGGAAAGAGCAGGTTTTCATGGACGCAGTGTATATGATGGAGTGAAAGGACATATGAGAGTTACTAACTGTTATTAGTTGCTATATTTATTTTTATATTCATATTGTTGCTATATACAATAATTTACTAAGTTAAGTAGTTTATATAATTATTTATCTTGTGCTATTGGAAGTTGTTACATTAACCCATTCTCATGCTTTGTTGAGTAACATTATATAAAGTAGCATTGTTCCTTCCTCTCTCTCTTTGAACAGAATCCATCCCCTCTGAAAATAAAGCTTCCTACTTTGTGTAACTCATATATCTATCTATTTATTTATTAAGACATTATCAATGGTGAGTGTAAAGTTAATTATTTGTGAGTTCATCAATAGTTAATTCAATCAATAGTGCATTTTTCGAATCATCATCACTGTGTGCCATCATGACTCTCAAAAGCAGTGACAGCCGCAGTTTACTTGTGAAGCTAACATTAGCCCCGCCCTAAAACCCTTATTCAAATTCAACACAAACCTTAAAATAGGTATGAAATGAGTGTTGTTGTAATAGGACTAACTATGTTACCTATAATAACCTGCCATAGTGTTGTAATAGGACTAACTACGTTACCTATAATAATCTGTCATAGTGTTGTTGTAATAGGACTAACTACGTTACCTATAATAATCTGTCATAGTGTTGTTGTAATAGGGCTAACTAAGCTACCTATAATAATCTGTCATAGTGTTGTTGTAATAGGGCTAACTAAGCTACCTATAATAATCTGTCATAGTGTTGTTGTAATAGGACTAACTAAGCTACCTATAATAATCTGTCATAGTGTTGTTGTAATAGGGCTAACTAAGCTACCTATAATAACCTGCCATAGTGTTGTTGTAATAGGGCTAACTACGTTACCTATAATAATCTGTCATAGTGTTGTTGTAATAGGGCTAACTACGTTACCTATAATAATCTGTCATAGTGTTGTTGTAATAGGGCTAACTAAGCTACCTCGAGCAGTCACAATAGTTCAATAGTTGCTATCTGCACTGACCCTTTCTGAACTAACTTTTTGGACTCATCACATATGCTGCTGTTACTGTTTATCTGTTTGTTTTAAATTTGTTTTAAATTCAACATCTTATTTACATAAGTATTCATGCCCTTTGCTATGAGACTCAAAATTGAGCTCATGTGCATCCTGTTTCCATTGATCATCCTTGAGATGTTTCTACAACTTGACTTGAGTCCACCTGTGGTAAATTCAATTGATTGGACGTGATTTGGAAAGGCACACACCTGTCTATATAAGGTCCCACAGTTGACAGTGCATGTCAGAGCAGGCACAGATCTGGAGAAGGGTACCAAAAAAGTTCTGCAGCATTGTAGGTCCGCAAGAACACAGTGGCCTCCATCATTCTTAAATGGAAGAAGTTTGGAACCACTCTGACAGGGATTCGGAGTTCCTCTGTGGAGATGGGAGAACCTTCCAGAAGTACAACCTTCTCTGCAGCACTCCAACAATCAGGTTGTTATGTTAGTGGCCAGACGGAAGACACAACTCCGTAAAAGGCACATGACAGCCCGCTTGGAGTTTTCCAAATGGCACCTAAAGGACTCTCAGACAAGGAGAAACAAGATTCTTCAGTCTGATGAAACCAAGATTGAACTCTTTCCAGCGTCACGTCTGGAGGAAACCTGGCACCATCCCTACGTTGAAGCATGGTGGAGGCAGCATCATGTTGTGGTGATGTTTTTCCACAGCAGGGACTAGGAGACTAGTCAGGATTGAGGGAAAGATGAATGGAGCAAAGTACAGAGAGATCCTTGATGAAAACCTGTTCCCGAGCGCTCAGGACCTCAGACTGGGGTGAAGGTTCACCGTCCAACAGGACAACAACCCTAAGCACACAGCCAAGACAACGCAGGAGTGGCTTCGGGACAAGTCTCTGAATGTCCTTGAGTGGCCCAGCCAGAGCCCGGACTTGAACCCGATCGAACATCTCTGGAGAGAGCTGAAAATAACTGAGCAGCAATGCTCCCCATCCAACCTGACAGAGCTTGAGAGGATCTGCAGAGAAGAATGGGAGAAACTCCCCAAATACAGATGTGCCAAGCTTGTAGCGTCAAACCCAAGAAGACTCAATGCTGTAATTACTGCCGAAGGTGCTTCAACAAAGTACTGAGTAAAGGTTCTGAATACTAATGTAAATATGATATTTCTGATTTTTATATTTTATAAATTGCAACAATTTATTTTTATTTTTTTGTCATTAGGAGATATTGGATGTACACAGCTCAAAAAAATAAAGGGAACACTTAAACAACACAATATAACTTGAAGTCAATCACACTTCTGTGAAATCAAACTGTCCACTTAGGAAGCAACACTGATTGACAATACATTCCACGTGCTGTTGTGCAAATGGAATAGACAACAGGTGGAAATTATAGGAAATTAGCAAGACCCCCCCAATAAAGGAGTGGTTCTGCAGGTGATAACCACAGACCACTTCTCAGTTCCTATGCTTCCTGGCTGATGTTTTGGTCACTTTTGAATGCTGGCGGTGCTTTCACTCTAGTGGTAGCATGAGACGGAGTCTACAACCCACACAAGTGGCTCAGGTAGTGCAGCTCATCCAGGATGGCACATCAATGCGAGCTGTGGCAAGAAGGTTTGCTGTGTCTGTCAGCGTAGTGTCCAGAGCATGGAGGCGCTACCAGGAGACAGGCCAGTACATCAGGAGACATGGAGGAGGCCGTAGGAGGGCAACAACCCAGCAGCAGGACCGCTACCTCCGCCTTTGTGCAAGGAACAGCAGGAGGAGCACTGCCAGAGCCCTGCAAAATGACCTCCAGCAGGCCACAAATGTGCATGTGTCTGCTCAAACAGTCAGAAACAGACTCCATGAGGGTCTGTTTGCCCAACACCGTGCCCAACACCGTGCAGGACGTTTGGCATTTGCCAGAGAACACCAAGATAGGCAAATTCGCCACTGGCGCCCTGTGCTCTTCACAGATTAAAGCAGGATCACACTGAGCACATGTGACAGACGTGACAGTCTGGAGACGCCGTGGAGAACGTTCTGCTGTCTGCAACATCCTCCAGCATGACCGGTTTGGCGATGGGTCAGTCATGGTGTGGGGTGGCATTTCTTTGGGGGGCCGCTGAGCTCTCCATGTGCTCGCCAGAGGTAGCCTGACTGCCATTAGGTACCGAGATAAGATCCTCAGACCCCTTGTGAGACCATATGCTGGTGCGGTTGGCCCTGGGTTCCTCCTAATGCAAGACAATGCTAGACCTTATGTGGCTGGAGTGTGTCAGCAGTTCCTGCAAGTGGAAGGCATTGATGCCTGGCCCGCCCGTTCCCCAGACCTGAATCCAATTGAGCACATCTGGGACATCATGTCTCGCTCCATCCACCAACGTCACACAGACTGTCCAGGAGTTGGCGGATGCTTTAGTCTAGGTCTGGGAGGAGATCCCTCAGGAAACCATCCGCCACCTCATCAGGAGCATGCCCAGGCGTTGTAGGGAGGTCATACAGGCACGTGGAGGCCACACACACTACTGAGCCTCATTTTGACCTCTTTTAAGGACATTACATCAAAGTTGGATCAGCCTGTAGTGTGGTTTTCCACTTTAATTCTGAGTGTGACTCCAAATCCAGACCTCCCTGGGTTGATACATTTGATTTTCATTGATCATTTTTGTGTGATTTTGTTGTCAGCACATTCAACTATGTAAAGAAAACAGTATTTAATAAGAATATTTCATTCATTCAGATCTAGGATGTGTTATTTTAGTGTTTCCTTTATTTTTATGAGCAGTGTATATTGATGAGGACACATTTTTTTTTAGAAAAAGGATTACGTAAGAAAATGCAAATGCACCGTATATATATATATATATATGTAAAAAAACAATTATTATTACATGTATTATTACCTGTTTAACTTTTATATTATTTCTCTATTATTTGTCTCTGCATTGTCGGGAAGAGCCTGTAACTAAGCATTTCACTGTTAGTCTACACCTGTTGTTTACCAAGCTTGTGACAAATACAATTACATTTGATTTGCTCTGATCGTCACGTTTGAAGCCAGTCAGGTGTTTTGTAAATACAGACAATACCCCCCCCCCCCCCCCCCCCCCCCCCCCCCTGATAGGTTCAGTCTTCACCAGTGTTGAGTATCCTCCTGCCATAGGTAAATACAGACAATACCCCCCCCCCCCCCCCCCCCTGATAGGTTCAGTCTTCACCAGTGTTGAGTATCCTCCTGCCATAGGTAAATACAGACAATACCCCCCCCCCCCCCCACCCGATAGGTTCAGTCTTCACCAGTGTTGAGTATCCTCCTGCCAAAGGTAAATACAGACAATACCCCCCCCCCCCCCGATGGGTTCTGTCTTCACCAGTGTTGAGTATCCTCCTGCCATAGGTAAATACAGACAATACCCCCCCCCCCCCCCCCCTGATAGGTTCAGTCTTCACCAGTGTTGAGTATCCTCCTGCCATAGGTAAATACAGACAATACCCCCCCCCCCCCCCCTGATAGGTTCTGTCTTCACCAGTGTTGAGTATCCTCCTGCCATAGGTAAATACAGACAATACCCCCCCCCCCCCCCCCCCCTGATAGGTTCAGTCTTCACCAGTGTTGAGTATCCTCCTGCCATAGGTAAATACAGACAATACCCCCCCCCCCCCCCCCCCTGATAGGTTCTGTCTTCACCAGTGTTGAGTATCCTCCTGCCATAGGTCAATACAGACAACACCCCCCCCCCCCCCCCCCCCCCCTGATGGGTTCTGTCTTCACCAGTGTTGAGTATCCATCCTCCTGCCAAAGGTAAATACAGACAATACCCCCCCCCCCCCGATAGGTTCTGCCTTCACCAGTGTTGAGTATCCTCCTGCCATAGGTAAATACAGACAATACCCCCCCCCCCCCCCCCCCCCCCGATAGGTTCAGTCTTCACCAGTGTTGAGTATCCTCCTGCCATAGGTCAATACAGACAATACCCCCCCCCCACCCGATAGGTTCAGTCTTCACCAGTGTTGAGTATCCTCCTGCCATAGGTCAGTACAGACAATACCTCCCCCCTCCCCTGATAGGTTCTGTCTTCACCAGTGTTGAGTATCCTCCTGCCATAGGTAAATACAGACAATACCCTCCCCCCCCCCCCCCCCCCCCTGATAGGTTCAGTCTCCACCAGTGTTGAGTATCCTCCTGCCATAGGTCAATACAGACAATACCCCCCCCCCCCCCCCCCCCGATAGGTTCAGTCTTCACAAGTGTTGAGTATCCTCCTGCCAAAGGTAAATACAGACAATACCCCCCCCCCCCCCCTGATAGGTTCTGTCTTCACCAGTGTTGAGTATCCTCCTGCCATAGGTAAATACAGACAATACCCCCCCCCCCCCCCCACCCGATAGGTTCAGTCTTCACCAGTGTTGAGTATCCTCCTGCCAAAGGTAAATACAGACAATACCCCCCCCCCCCCCGATGGGTTCTGTCTTCACCAGTGTTGAGTATCCTCCTGCCATAGGTAAATACAGACAATACCCCCCCCCCCCCCCCTGATAGGTTCTGTCTTCACCAGTGTTGAGTATCCTCCTGCCATAGGTAAATACAGGCAATACCCCCCCCCCCCTGATAGGTTCTGTCTTCACCAGTGTTGAGTATCCTCCTGCCATAGGTAAATACAGACAATACCCCCCCCCCCCCCCTGATAGGTTCTGTCTTCACCACAGTGTCAGTGTGTGTCAGTGAATGAGCGTGTGTGTCTTCCATCCTACATTAGGCTGATTGTTCTGTGACCTGTAACTGCACCCTGGGCTCGGTGTTCACCAAACTGAAACCAGACAGATCTCTGTCACATGAAGACCTTTACTCCACATTCTCACTCAGCAGAATTAGGAAATACAACGCTACCCTCACAACAACAGCAAGACAGCACCCAGGCATCCTGCACTCAGGCATCCTGCACCCAGGCATCCTGCACTCAGGCATTCAGCACTCAGGCATTCAGCACTCAGGCATCCTGCACCCAGGCATCCTGCACCCAGGCATTCAGCACTCAGGCATTCAGCACTCAGGCATCCTGCACTCAGGAATCCTGCCCTCAGGCATTCAGCACTCAGGCATTCAGCACTCAGGCATCCTGCACTCAGGCATTCAGCCCTCAGGCAATCAGCACTCAGGCATTCAGCACTCAAGCATCCTGCACTCAGGCATTTAGCACTCAGGCATCCTGCACTCAGGCATTCAGCACTCAGTCATCCTGCACTCAGGCATTCTGCACTCAGGCATTCTGCACTCATGCATTCAGCACTCAGGCATCCTGCACTCAGGCATTCTGCACTCAGGCATTCAGCACTCAGGCATCCTGCACTCAGGCATTCAGCACTCAGGCATCCTGCACTCAGGCATCCTGCACTCAGGCATCCTGCACTCAGGCATCCTGCACTCAGGCATTCAGCACTCAGGCATTCAGCACTCAGGCATTCAGCACTCAGGCATCCTGCACTCAGGCATCCTGCACTCAGGCATCCTGCACTCAGGCATTCAGCACTCAGGCATCCTGCACTCAGGCATTCAGCACTCAGGCATCCTGCACTCAGGCATCCTGCACTCAGGCATCCTGCACTCAGGCATTCAGCACTCAGGCATTCAGCACTCAGGCATTCGGCACTCAGGCATCCTGCACTCAGGCATCCTGCACTCAGGCATCCTGCACTCAGGCATCCTGCACTCAGGCATCCTGCACTCAGGCATTCAGCACTCAGGCATTCAGCACTCAGGCATTCAGCACTCAGGCATTCAGCACTCAGGCATCCTGCACTCAGGCATCCTGCACTCAGGCATCCTGCACTCAGGCATTCAGCACTCAGGCATCCTGCACTCAGGCATCCTGCACTCAGGCATTCAGCACTCAGGCATTCAGCACTCAGGCATTCAGCACTCAGGCATCGGAACTGTAATCCCCATAGTTCCTCTCCTTGAGCCAAGACAGGTTGTCTGCCTTCTCATAAAACTACAGGATTCTTCCTCAGACATGTACAGCACATAAAAGTATATGAGAGAGAATACTGTATATGAACTGGAGGTAAAATACAACAATAATTGTACAACTGAAATAAAGCAGAACAGAGTTCTGATTAAAAGAAAACTAATTATTTCTACAACAATATGTTCCCTATCGAAGTTCTGCAAAGTTCTGCCCATAAAGCATCAATAGAACTTGTCATAAAACCCATTCATTCATACATACAGTACAGCTCTGCCGTTCACCGTTGACCTCTCACATTGTTATCCTCTAATTATTATCTATTAGGCTACATTTCAAAACATAATTATTTATTACATAATATATAATATGAATTTGTCCATATTCATACTTTCTATACTTAAACTACTGTTCTGTGACCTACAGTATATATAGCCTACTCAGACTACTGTTCTGTGACCTACAGTATATATAGCCTACTCAGACTACTGTTCTGTGACCTACAGTATATATAGCCTACTCAGACTACTGTTCTGTGACCTACAGTATATATAGCCTACTCAGACTACTGTTCTGTGACCTACAGTATATATAGCCTACTCAGACTACTGTTCTGTGACCTACAGTATATATAGCCTACTCAGACTACTGTTCTGTGACCTACAGTATATATAGCCTACTCAGACTGCTGTTCTGTGACCTACAGTATATATAGCCTACTCAGACTGCTGTTCTGTGACCTACAGTATATATAGCCTACTCAGACTGCTGTTCTGTGACCTACAGTATATATAGCCTACTCAGACTACTGTTCTGTGACCTACAGTATATATAGCCTACTCAGACTACTGTTCTGTGACCTACAGTATATATAGCCTACTCAGACTACTGTTCTGTGACCTACAGTATATATAGCCTACTCAGACTACTGTTCTGTGACCTACAGTATATATAGCCTACTCAGACTACTGTTCTGTGACCTACAGTATATATTGCCTACTCAGACTGCTGTTCTGTGACCTACAGTATATATAGCCTACTCAGACTGCTGTTATGTGACCTACAGTATATATAGCCTACTCAGACTACTGTTCTGTGACCTACAGTATATATAGCCTACTCAGACTGCTGTTCTGTGACCTACAGTATATATAGCCTACTCAGACTACTGTTCTGTGACCTACAGTATATATCGCCTACTCAGACTGCTGTTCTGTGACCTACAGTATATATAGCCTACTCAGACTACTGTTCTGTGACCTACAGTATATATAGCCTACTCAGACTGCTGTTCTGTGACCTACAGTATATATAGCCTACTCAGACTACTGTTCTGTGACCTACAGTATATATAGCCTACTCAGACTGCTGTTCTGTGACCTACAGTATATATAGCCTACTCAGACTGCTGTTCTGTGACCTACAGTATATATAGCCTACTCAGACTGTTGTTCTGGGACCATATAGTAAAACAAATGTACAGTGGATTTGTACCTATAACGAATAGGACACAGAATACATGTATAAATCTGCAAGAGTGTCATGTTTTCCCAGTAACGTGCATCGTAATGTCCAGTTCGTTACATAACAAGCCGTTGAGCAGCATAGCAGCCACCCCTCTCTGAGGATGACTGACCGGCGTCTACAGAGTGGGATGCAAAAACAAAGCCAGGACAGTACAGCTCCAGTGCGTATATGCGTAATAACAACGTTGTAACACAATGCAAGTCAACGATTCATTATATTTTCTGAAATAATATGTCAAATAAAATGCTCAAATAAAATCTCGTATATTTTGTTCCAAGACCGCACAGCTCGCCTGCGGTTTGATGCCAGGCGTCAGCAGCACCGGATAGATAAGACTACACAGAAAGAAAGACACGTCTTGCCACTAATAACACCCGAACAAAATGTTGCCTCAAACAACATGCATAACTTTACAGGGTATACGTCTACATTCACATATTCAATTATTTTTGTAAAAACTGCAAGGAACCGTACCGTTTTCAATTCGATCTGACAGCCCTCCTGTTCTTCGCTCCGTCCGACTATTTACTGTAATCCAATGGTTTAATCCAAATCTGGTGAGCTGGAACGTCACATCCGTGTTTTCTGAGTCGTAGAGACCCCCTCTCCGGAGTGGGCGGTAACTGCCGACGTGGAGTGTCTCAATGTGGGCGTGTCAACAGAAGTGGCCGTGTCAACAGAAGTGGGTGTATTTCAAGCGAATAAGCTTATTGGGCAGGTTTGTTGTCACTCAAGACCGTTTCGGGTGGCCGCTTGTTATGCAGTGTTCGAAATGTTCCGTGAGTCTTCTTCGTGGTCTTGTACAGCATGGTCTTGTATTTACATTTATGAAAACGAAAATTTTCCATTAGCACAATTAGATGTATCAGGTAAAATCTTTATTATGGTTAAGGAAACCGAGCAACACATTCTCCCATAACAAACAAAAGTCATCAAGAATATTAACAAATATAAAACTGTGAATATCTTTTCAGAATTGTTTAACATGTAGATAATGCCAAAATAAATGTGAAACTGTTTCTGGATGCTCAACACAAAAAGTACAATCAATGTTAATGTCTTTTTAAGTTTCTTCAGGGAATGATTCGCAGGGTAATACTTATGAATCATTCTGAAAGAGGACCTCTTTGACCTTGTTAACAAGCAGGTATTTGTGTGGTAATAACCAGACTTTTTTTCCAACAGATATTAGTGACCAATGTATTCCAGTAACTTGTGACATAAGGAAGGGAAACAATATCCCTTTGAAATAAAGCACGAATATATCTGTTTTTCTGAGAGAGCAAGGAGAGAAACATATTTTCCCTATTGGAGAGTCACCTGGATTAAGGAGGGAAGGTCAACAAGGGGACGTCTGGCTACACCTCTAAATAACATGAGAGTTCCAGATGGAATAGCATCAAAGACTATGGAGAACTCTCTGGGTGTTACAGCATCAGACAATGGGGAACTCTCTGGGTGTTACAGCATCAGACTATGGAGAACTCTCTAGGTGTTACAGCGTCAGACTATGGAGAACTCTCTGGGTGTTACAGCATCAGACAATGGGGAACTCTCTGGGTGTTACAGCATCAGACTATGGAGAACTCTCTAGGTGTTACAGCATCAGACTATGGAGAACTCTCTGGGTGTTACAGCATCAAATACTACGGTGACCTCTCTAGGTGTTACAGCATCAGGCTATGGAGAACTCTCTAGGTGTTACAGCATCAGACTATGGAGAACTCTCTGGGTGTTACAGCATCAGACAATGGGGAACTATCTGGGTGTTACAGCATCAGACTATGGAGAACTCTCTAGGTGTTACAGCATCAGACTATGGAGAACTCTCTGGGTGTTACAGCATCAAAGACTATGGTGACCTTTCTAGGTGTTACAGCATCAGGCTATGGAGAACTCTCTAGGTGTTACAGCTTCAAAGACTACGGTGAACTCTCTAGGTGTAAGAGTGATATTGTAACGAGATAACAATTCCTCATAACTGAGTAACAATCCTTCTGCATTAAAAAGTTGACTCACCAGCAGGATATGATTATTGAACCCTTTCTTTAAAAAATAAATACTTGTTTCTATACAAAATGTCCTCATTGTTCCAAATGAAATACCTATGCGTTGGAAAATTATGTTTATATATTAACAACCACGTTATGAATACTTGTCTATGAAAAGCTTATCAATGTTATAGATACAAAGTAACATAAAATTGAGGCCACCAACATGGGAGAAGATATAATGAAGGATGAAATTCCAAATTGAATTTGGATTCTTTAAAAAAATGTGTAGCACAATTTATCTTAAAAGTATTATTCAAAGTAGGAAAATCAAAAAAATTTGAGACCACCATATTCATATGAGTTCATAATGACAGATTTCCTAATATAATGTGTACGATTTTTCCAGAAGACGTTGAAAAGCACCTGGTCAACCACTTTACCTATTTTGTTTTCAAGATGGAGGGACTGGGCTGCGCGTCGGGGGACTGGGCTGCGCGTCGGGGGACTGGGCTGCGCGTCGGGGGGACTGGGCTGCGCGTCGGGGGGACTGGGCTGCGCGTCGGGGGACTGGGCTGCGGGTCGGGGGACTGGGCTGCGCGTCGGGGGACTGGGCTGCGTAAGTAAGTCTGGAGACACCTTCAGCTTTGGAAAGCATTACTCGACCTTTCAAGGATAAATCCCTCTGCCACCATTGGTTCAACTTCTTTCTGTTTTTTTCAATAATAGGTGTAACATTTTATAAGCATCTTTCCTGTTGATCCTTAGATATGGTAATCCCAAGGTATGTTACTTTTTCCTTGACTGGAATATTGCATATAGAGGGTATCACACAGTCTTTAACAGCAAACAATTCATACTTATTAAGGTTTAGACAAAGACCCGAAGCTTTGGAAAATATATTTATCACATCGACTGCTCTAGGAATCTGGTCAGCAAGTTGTGTCATCTGCAAGTTGACTTATGATAATATCTCTGTCACGGCCGTTGTTAAAGGAAGGTGCAGGAAGGTGCAGCATGGTGAGCGTACATTTAGCTTTTATTTAGAACGTCGCCAACAAATGAAGAAACAACCGTGAAGCTTAAAGAGCTAAAGTGCCACTAACAAAAGTCAACTACCCACCCTGACAGGAGGGAAAAAGGGCTACTTAAGTATGATTCCCAATCAGAGACAACGATAGACAGCTTTCCCTGATTGAGAACCATACCCGGCCGAAAAATAGAAATAAAGAAACATAGAAAACAAAACATAGAATTCCCACCCCACATCACACCCTGACCTAACCAAATAGAGAAATAAAACGGTTCTCTAAGGTCAGGGCGTGACAATCTCTGTCAGCAATAGAGATCCCTTTTATATTGTTGGTTTTAACAGAACTTGTAAGAAGTTGGGTTGCATGCAGGAAGAGGTAAGGTGAAATTGGGCAACCTTGCCTAATTCCTCTTTTATTTACAATGTAATCAGACCTTGAGTCAAACTGGGAGGGAGATCATTATTTACAATGATTTCAGAAAAGACCTCCAACAGAAAAGGGGCCAACTGTTGAGAAACAGTTTTGTACAACTCAGCAGATATGCCATCAGTCCCAGGAGACATATTATTTTTAAGGTGTTCAATAGAATAAATGATCTCTTCAACTATAATAGTGTCATCACACTGTTCCCTCTCAGGCTTCTCAATTGATTTCACATCCCTCAGAGAGTTTAAAAACAAGAGTTGAGGAAACCTCACAATACTTAGAACTATATAAATTCCTGTAGAAGTCGCAACTAAAGTTAGAGATTAATTCGGGATCATCTGTGATGAGACCATTAATACTTCATTGTTGAATTGTACTATGTTTGAAGGGGTATTTTTCTAACCTGAAAAAATCTGATGAATTTTGTTCACCCTCCTCTAGCCACTTCTTCCAAGATCTGACAAAGGCTCCCTCTGCTTTCTGTTTTTTTCAATAATAGGTGTAACATATCATCAGACTTCTTTTGTAGCTCAAACAGAACAGATTTGTCCTCCTCTGAGAGAGCAGAGTCCTTATTTGGTCCTTATTTGGGAACACACACTCCAAAACACGCAACAGTCTGACCAATACAAGGTGGCCATCTGGGCAAATTTGAGGCTTTTTGAGCAAGACAACGAGCCATCCTCAACAAGGTTGTAAAGTGAAAATGAAGATGAGGCTTCAGATTCTAATGTTCAAGATGTGGACATTGAGGGAGTCCAGGGAGAAGACATGGAAGCCTGAGAGGAAGACAACCAAAGCTTTAGTTTCTATACTATCATTTTACAGGTGTATGTTGAAAACATTTATGGGAGATGTGATGGATCATTGGGGATCATTCAATTCCCTTTTTTTTTTGTTCAGTGAAATCATCCCATGTTTTTATTTTTAACATGTGACTAGAACTGGGACCCCACAGGACATTCCCAAACCATGTGACCAGAACTGGGACACCACATGACATTCCTAAAATATGTGACCAGAACTGGGACACCACAGCACATTCCAAAACCATGTGACCATAACTGGGACAACACAGGACATGCCCAAAACATGACCAGAACTGGGACCCCACAGGACATTCCCAAACAATGTGACTAGAACTGGGACCCCACAGGACATTCCCAAACCATGTGACCATAACTGGGACACCACAGGACATTCCCAAAACATGACCAGAACTTGGACCCCACAGGACATTCCCAAACCATGTGACCATAACTGGGACACCACAGGACATTCCCAAAACATGTTACCAGAACTGGGAGCTCACAAGACATTCCCAAAACATGTGACCAGGACTGGGATCCCACAGGACATTCCCAAAACATGTGACCAGAACTGGGACACCACAGGACATTCCCAAAACATGTGACCAGAACTGGGACACCACATGACATTCCTAAAATATGTGACCAGAACTGGGACACCACAGCACATTCCAAAACCATGTGACCATAACTGGGACAACACAGGACATGCCCAAAACATGACCAGAACTGGGACCCCACAGGACATTCCCAAACCATGTGACCAAACTGGGACACCACAGGACATTCCCAAAACATGACACGAACTGGGACCCAACAGGACATTCCCAAAACATGACCATAACTGGGACACCACAGGACATTCCCAAACTGTGACCAGAACTGGGAAACCACAGGACATTCCCAAAACATGTGACCAGACTGGGACATCTCAGGACATTCCAAAAACATGTGACCAGAACTGGGACCCCAAAGGACATTCCCAAAACATGTGACCAGAACTGGGACACCACAGGACATTCCCAAACCATGTGACCATAACTGGGACACCACAGGACATTCCCAAAACATTTGGCCGGAACTGGGACACCACAGGACATTGCCAAAATGTGACCAGAACTGGGACACCACAGGACATTCACAAAACATGTCGCCAGAACTGGGAAACCACAGGACATTCCCAAAACATGTGACCAGACTGGGACATCACAGGACATTCCCAAAATGTGACCAGAACTAGGACACCACCCACAGGACATTCCCAAAACATGTGACCATAACTGGGACACCACAGGACATTCCCAAAACATGTGACCATAACAGGGACACCACAGGACATTCCCAAAACATGACCAGAACTGGGACCCAACAGGACATTCCCAAAACATGACCATAACTGAGACACCACAGGACATTCCCAACATGTGACCAGAACTGGGAAACCACAGAACATTCCCAAAACATGTTACCAGAACTGGGTCACCTCAGGAAATTCCCAAAACATGTGGCCAGAACTGGGAAAACACAGGACATTCCCAAAACATGTGACCAGACTGGGTAATCATAGGACATTCCCAAAACATGACCAGAACTGGGACCCCACAGGACATTCCCAAACCATGACCATAACTAGGACACCACAGGACATTCCCAAAATGTGACCAGAACTAGGACACCACAGGACATTCCCAAAACATGTTACCAGAACTGGGACCCCACAGGACATTCCCAAAACATGTGGCCGGAACTGGGTAACCACAGGACATTCCCAAAACATGTGACCAGAACTGGGGCACCACAGGACATTCCTAAAATATGTGACCAGAACTGGGATATCACAGGACATTCCCAAAACATGTGACCTGAACTGGGACCCCACAGGACATTCCCCAAAACATGTTATCAGAACTGGGACACCACAGGACATTCCCAAAATATGACCAGAACTGGGACACCACAGGACATTCCCAAAACATGTTACCAGACTGGGACCTCACAGGACATTCCCAAAACATGTGGCCAGAACTGGGACACCACAGGACATTCCCAAAACATGTGACCAGAACACCTCAGGACATTCCCATAACATGTCACCAGACTGGGACATCACAGGACATTCCCAAAACATGTGACCATAACACCTCAGGACATTCCCAAAACATGTTACCAGAACTGGGGCCCCACAGGACATTCCCAAAACATGTGACCAGAACTGGGACACCACAGCACATTCCCAAACCATGTGACCAGAACTGAGACCCAACAGGACATTCCCAAACCATGTGACCAGAACAGGGAAACCACAGGACATTCCCAAAACATGTGACCAGACTGGGACATCACAGGACATTCCCAAAATATGACCAGAACTGGGACACCACAGGACATTCCCAAAACATGTGACCAGAACTGGGAAACCACAAGACATTCCCAAAACATGTGACCAGACTGGGACATCTCAGGACATTCCCAAAACATGTGACCAGAACTGGGACCCCAAAGGACATTCCCAAAACATGTGACCAGAACTGGGACACCACAGGACATTCCCAAACCATGTGACCATAACTGGGACACCACAGGACATTCCCAAAACATTTGGCCAGAACTGGGACACCACAGGACATTGCCAAAATGTGACCAGAACTGGGACACCACAGGACATTCACAAAACATGTCGCCAGAACTGGGAAACCACAGGACATTCCCAAAACATGTGACCAGAACTGGGACACCACAGGACATTCACAAAACATGTCGCCAGAACTGGGAAACCACAGGACATTCCCAAAACATGTGACCAGAACTGGGACACCACAGGACATTCCCAAAACATGTTACCAGACTGGGACCTCACAGGACATTCCCAAAACATGTGGCCAGAACTGGGACACCACAGGACATTCCTAAAACATGACCAGAACTGGGACCCCACAGGACATTCCCAAACCATGACCATAACTAGGACACCACAGGACATTCCCAAAATGTGACCAGAACTGGGACACCACAGGACATTCCCAAAACATGTTACCAGAACTGGGACCCCACAGGACATTCCCAAAACATGTGGCCGGAACTGGGAAACCACAGGAAATTCCCAAACCATGTGACCATAACTGGGACACCACAGGACATTCCCAAAACATTTGGCCAGAACTGGGACACCACAGGACATTGCCAAAATGTGACCAGAACTGGGACACCACAGGACATTCCCAAAACATGTTACCAGACTGGGACCTCACAGGACATTCCCAAAACATGTGGCCAGAACTGGGACACCACAGGACATTCCCAAAACATGTGACCAGAACACCTCAGGACATTCCCAAAACATGTCACCAGACTGGGACATCACAGGACATTCCCAAAACATGTGACCATAACACCTCAGGACATTCCCAAAACATGTGACCAGAACTGGGACCCCACAGGACATTCCCAAAACATGACCATAACTGTTACACCACAGGACATTCCCAAAACATGTTACCAGAACTGGGGCCCCACAGGACATTCCCAAAACATGTGACCAGAACTGGGACACCACAGCACATTCCCAAACCAAGTGACCAGAACTGAGACCCAACAGGACATTCCCAAACCATGTGACCAGAACAGGGAAACCACAGGACATTCCCAAAACATGTGACCAGACTGGGACATCACAGGACATTCCCAAAATATGACCAGAACTGGGAAACCACAGGACATTCCCAAAACATGTGACCAGACTGGGACATCTCAGGACATTCCCAAAACATGTGACCAGAACTGGGACCCCAAAGGACATTCCCAAAACATGTGACCAGAACTGGGACACCACAGGACATTCCCAAACCATGTGACCATAACTGGGACACCACAGGACATTCCCAAAACATTTGGCCAGAACTGGGACACCACAGGACATTGCCAAAATGTGACCAGAACTGGGACACCACAGGACATTCACAAAACATGTCGCCAGAACTGGGAAACCACAGGACATTCCCATAACATGTGACCAGAACTGGGACACCACAGGACATTCCCAAAACATGTTACCAGACTGGGACCTCACAGGACATTCCCAAAACATGTGGCCAGAACTGGGACACCACAGGATATTCCTAAAACATGACCAGAACTGGGACCCCACAGGACATTCCCAAACCATGACCATAACTAGGACACCACAGGACATTCCCAAAATGTGACCAGAACTGGGACACCACAGGACATTCCCAAAACATGTTACCAGAACTGGGACCCCACAGGACATTCCCAAAACATGTGGCCGGAACTGGGAAACCACAGGACATTCCCAAACCACGTGACCATAACTGGGACACCACAGGACATTCCCCAAACATTTGGCCAGAACTGGGACACCACAGGACATTGCCAAAATGTGACCAGAACTGGGACCCAACAGGTCATTCCCAAAACATGACCATAACTAGGACACCACAGGACATTCCAAAAACATGTTACCAGAACTGGGACCCCACAGGACATTCCCAAAACATGTGGCCGGAACTGGGAAACCACAGGACATTCCCAAAACATGTGACCAGAACTGGGGCACCACAGGACATTCCTAAAATATGTGACCAGAACTGGTATATCACAGGACATTCCCAAAACATGTGACCTGAACTGGGACCCCACAGGACATTCCCAAAAACATGTTGCCAGAACTGGGACACCACAGGACATTCCCAAAATATGACCAGAACTGGGACACCACAGGACATTCCCAAAACATGTTACCAGACTGGGACCTCACAGGACATTCCCAAAACATGTGGCCAGAACTGGGACACCACAGGACATTCCCAAAACATGTGACCAGAACACCTCAGGACATTCCCAAAACATGTCACCAGACTGGGACATCACAGGACATTCCCAAAACATGTGGCCAGAACACCTCAGGACATTCCCAAAACATGTGGCCAGAACTGGGAAACCACAGGACATTCCTAAAACATGTGACCAGACTGGGACATCACAGGACATTCCCAAAACATGTGAACAGAACACCTCAGGACATTCCCAAAACATGTGACCAGAACTGTGACCCCACAGGACATTCCCAAAACATGTGACCAGAACTGGGACACCACAGGACATTCCCAAAACATGTGACCAGACTGGGACATCACAGAACATTCCCAAAACATGTGACCAGAACACCTCAGGACATTCCCAAAACATGTGACCAGAACTGTGACCCCACAGGACATTCCCAAAACATGTGACCAGAACTGGGACACCACAGGACATTCCCAAAACATGTGACCAGAACTGGGACATCACAGGACATTCCCAAAACATGTGACCAGATCGGTGACACCACAGGACATTCCCAAAACATGTGGCCAGAACTGGGAAACCACAGGACATTCCCAAAACATGTGACCAGACTGGGACATCACAGAACATTCCCAAAATATGTGACCAGAACTGGGACCCCACAGGACATTCCCAAAACATGTGACCAGAACTGGGACACCACAGGACATTCCCAAAATATGTGACCAGACTGGGACATCACAGAACATTCCCAAAACATGTGACCAGAACACCTCAGGACATTCCCAAAACATGTGACCAGAACTGTGACCCCACAGGACATTCCCAAAACATGTGACCAGAACTGGGACACCACAGGACATTCCCAAAACATGTGACCAGAACTGGGACATCACAGGACATTCCCAAAACATGTGACCAGATCGGTGACAACACAGGACATTCCCAAAACATGTGGCCAGAACTGGGAAACCACAGGACATTCCCAAAACATGTGACCAGACTGGGACATCACAGAACATTCCCAAAATATGTGACCAGAACTGGGACCCCACAGGACATTCCCAAAACATGTGACCAGAACTGGGACACCACAGGACATTCCCAAAATATGTGACCAGAACTGGTAAAACACAGGAAATTCCCCAAAAAAGACCAGAACTGGAACCCCAATGGACATTCCCAAACCATGTGACCATAACTGGGAAACCACAGAACATTCCCAAAACATTACCAGAACTGGGACCCCACAGGACATTCCAAAAACATGTGACCAGACTGGGACATCACAGGACATTCCCAAAACATGTGACCAGAACACCTCAGGACATTCCCAAAACATGTGACCAGAACTGGGACCCAACAGGACATTCCCAAAACATGACCATAACTGGGACACCACAGGACATTCCCAAAATATGACCAGAACTGGGACACCACAGGACATTCCCAAAACATGTTACCAGAACTGGGACCCCACTGGACATTCCCAAAACATGTGACCAGAACTGGGACCCCACAGGACATTCCCAAAACATGTGGCCGGAACTGGGAAACCACAGGACATTCCCAAAATATGTGACCAGAACTGGGACACCACAGGACATTCCCAAAACATGTGACCAGATCGGTGACACCACAGGACATTCCCAAAACATGTGGCCAGAACTGGGAAACCACAGGACATTCCCAAAACATGTGACCAGACTGGGACATCACAGAACTCTCCCAAAATATGTGACCAGAACTGGGACACCACAGGACATTCCCAAAACATGTGACCAGACTGGGACATCACAGAACATTCCCAAAATATGTGACCAGAACTGGGACATCACAGGACATTCCCAAAACATGTGACCAGATCGGTGACACCACAGGACATTCCCAAAACATGTGACCATAACTGGGAAACCACAGAACATTCCCAAAACATTACCAGAACTGGGACCCCACAGGACATTCCAAAAACATGTGACCAGACTGGGACATCACAGGACATTCCCAAAACATGTGACCAGAACACCTCAGGACATTCCCAAAACATGTGACCAGAACTGGGACCCAACAGGACATTCCCAAAACATGACCATAACTGGGACACCACAGGACATTCCCAAAATATGACCAGAACTGGGACACCACAGGACATTCCCAAAACATGTTACCAGAACTGGAACCCCACTGGACATTCCCAAAACATGTTACCAGAACTGGGACCCCACAGGACATTCCCAAAACATGTGGCCGGAACTGGGAAACCACAGGACATTCCCAAAACATGTGACCAGAACTGGGGCACCACAGGACATTCCCAAAACATGTGGCCAGAACTGGGAAACCACAGGACATTCCCAAAACATGTGACCAGACTGGGTAATCACAGGACATTCCCAAAACATGTGACCAGAACTGGGACACCACAGGACATTCCTAAAACATGACCAGAACTGGGACCCCACAGGACATTCCCAAACCATGACCATAACTAGGACACCACAGGACATTCCCAAAATGTGACCAGAACTGGGACACCACAGGACATTCCAAAAACATGTTACCAGAACTGGGACCCCACAGGACATTCCCAAAACATGTGGCCGGAACTGGGAAACCACAGGACATTCCCAAAACATGTGACCAGAACTGGGGCACCACAGGACATTCCTAAAATATGTGACCAGAACTGGGATATCACAGGACATTCCCAAAACATGTGACCTGAACTGGGACCCCACAGGACATTCCCAAAAACATGTTGCCAGAACTGGGACACCACAGGACATTCCCAAAATATGACCAGAACTGGGACACCACAGGACATTCCCAAAACATGTTACCAGACTGGGACCTCACAGGACATTCCCAAAACATGTGGCCAGAACTGGGACACCACAGGACATTCCCAAAACATGTGACCAGAACACCTCAGGACATTCCCTAAACATGTCACCAGACTGGGACATCACAGGACATTCCCAAAACATGTGGCCAGAACACCTCAGGACATTCCCAAAACATTTGGCCAGAACTGGGAAACCACAGGACATTCCTAAAACATGTGACCAGACTGGGACATCACAGGACATCCCCAAAACATGTGAACAGAACACCTCAGGACATTCCCAAAACATGTGACCAGAACTGTGACCCCACAGGACATTCCCAAAACATGTGGCCGGAACTGGGAAACCACAGGACATTCCCAAAACATGTGACCAGAACTGGGGCACCACAGGACATTCCCAAAACATGTGGCCAGAACTGGGAAACCACAGGACATTCCCAAAACATGTGACCAGACTGGGTAATCACAGGACATTCCCAAAACATGTGACCAGAACTGGGACACCTCAGGACATTCCCAAAACATGTCACCAGACTGGGACATCACAGGACATTCCCAAAACATGTGACCAGAACACCTCAGGACATTCCCAAAACATGTGACCAGAACTGGGACCCCACAGGACATTCCCAAAACATGACCATAACTGGGACACCACAGGACATTCCCAAAATATGACCAGAACTGGGACACCACAGGACATTCCCAAAATGTGACCAGAACTGGGACACCACAGGACATTCCAAAAACATGTTACCAGAACTGGGACCCCACAGGACATTCCCAAAACATGTGGCCGGAACTGGGAAACCACAGGACATTCCCAAAACATGTGACCAGAACTGGGGCACCACAGGACATTCCTAAAATATGTGACCAGAACTGGGATATCACAGGACATTCCCAAAACATGTGACCTGAACTGCGACCCCACAGGACATTCCCAAAAACATGTTGCCAGAACTGGGACACCACAGGACATTCCCAAAGTATGACCAGAACTGGGACACCACAGGACATTCCCAAAACATGTTACCAGACTGGGA
Organism: Oncorhynchus mykiss; assembly: GCF_057628025.1. Taxonomy (NCBI): domain Eukaryota; kingdom Metazoa; phylum Chordata; class Actinopteri; order Salmoniformes; family Salmonidae; genus Oncorhynchus; species Oncorhynchus mykiss. The sequence continues at coordinate 57,907,814 of NC_143043.1, forward strand.
CCTCACAGGACATTCCCAAAACATGTGGCCAGAACTGGGACACCACAGGACATTCCCAAAACATGTGACCAGAACACCTCAGGACATTCCCAAAACATGTCACCAGACTGGGACATCACAGGACATTCCCAAAACATGTGGCCAGAACACCTCAGGACATTCCCAAAACATGTGGCCAGAACTGGGAAACCACAGGACATTCCTAAAACATGTGACCAGACTGGGACATCACAGGACATTCCCAAAACATGTGAACAGAACACCTCAGGACATTCCCAAAATATGTGACCAGAACTGGGACCCCACAGGACATTCCCAAAACATTACCAGAACTGGGACCCCACAGGACATTCCAAAAACATGTGACCAGACTGGGACATCACAGGACATTCCCAAAACATGTGACCAGAACACCTCAGGACATTCCCAAAACATGTGACCAGAACTGGGACCCAACAGGACATTCCCAAAACATGACCATGACTGGGACACCACAGGACATTCCCAAAATATGACCAGAACTGGGACACCACAGGACATTCCCAAAACATGTTACCAGAACTGGGACCCCACTGGACATTCCCAAAACATGTGACCAGAACTGGGACCCCACAGGACATTCCCAAAACATGTGGCCGGAACTGGGAAACCACAGGACATTCCCAAAATATGTGACCAGAACTGGGACACCACAGGACATTCCCAAAACATGTGACCAGATCGGTGACACCACAGGACATTCCCAAAACATGTGGCCAGAACTGGGAAACAACAGGACATTCCCAAAACATGTGACCAGACTGGGACATCACAGAACATTCCCAAAATATGTGACCTGAACTGGGACACCACAGGACATTCCCAAAACATGTGACCAGACTGGGACATCACAGAACATTCCCAAAATATGTGACCAGAACTGGGACATCACAGGACATTCCCAAAACATGTGACCAGATCGGTGACACCACAGGACATTCCCAAAACATGTGACCATAACTGGGAAACCACAGAACATTCCCAAAACATTACCAGAACTGGGACCCCACAGGACATTCCAAAAACATGTGACCAGACTGGGACATCACAGGACATTCCCAAAACATGTGACCAGAACACCTCAGGACATTCCCAAAACATGTGACCAGAACTGGGACCCAACAGGACATTCCCAAAACATGACCATAACTGGGACACCACAGGACATTCCCAAAATATGACCAGAACTGGGACACCACAGGACATTCCCAAAACATGTTACCAGAACTGGGACCCCACTGGACATTCCCAAAACATGTTACCAGAACTGGGACCCCACAGGACATTCCCAAAACATGTGGCCGGAACTGGGAAACCACAGGACATTCCCAAAACATGTGACCAGAACTGGAGCACCACAGGACATTCCTAAAATATGTGACCAGAACTGGGATATCACAGGACATTCCCAAAACATGTGACCTGAACTGGGACCTCACAGGACATTCCCAAAAACATGTTGCCAGAACTGGGACACCACAGGACATTCCCAAAATATGACCAGAACTGGGACACCACAGGACATTCCCAAAACATGTTACCAGACTGGCACCTCACAGGACATTCCCAAAACATGTGGCCAGAAATGGGACACCACAGGACATTCCCAAAACATGTGACCAGAACACCTCAGGACATTCCCAAAACATGTCACCAGACTGGGACATCACAGGACATTCCCAAAACATGTGACCAGAACACCTCAGGACATTCCCAAAACATGTGACCAGAACTGGGACCCCACAGGACATTCCCAAAACATGACCATAACTGGGACACCACAGGACATTCCCAAAATATGACCAGAACTGGGACACCACAGGACATTCCCAAAACATGTTACCAGAACTGGGACCCCACTGGACATTCCCAAAACATGTGACCAGACTGGGACATCACAGGACATTCCCAAAATATGACCGGAACTGGGACACCACAGGACATTCCCAAAAGATGTTACCAGAACTGGGACCCCACAGGACATTCCCAAAACATGTGACCAGAACTGGGACACCACAGGACATTCCCAAAACATGTGACCAGACTGGGACATCACAGGACATTCCCAAAACATGTGACCAGAACACCTCAGGACATTCCCAAAACATGTGACCAGAACTGTGACCCCACAGGACATTCCCAAAACATGTGACCAGAACTGGGACACCACAGGACATTCCCAAAACATGTGACCAGAACTGGGACATCACAGGACATTCCCAAAACATGTGACCAGAACACCTCAGGACATTCCCAAAACATGTGACCAGAACTGGGACCCAACAGGACATTCCCAAAACATGACCATGACTGGGACACCACAGGACATTCCCAAAATATGACCAGAACTGGGACACCACAGGACATTCCCAAAACATGTTACCAGAACTGGGACCCCACTGGACATTCCCAAAACATGTGACCAGAACTGGGACCCCACAGGACATTCCCAAAACATGTGGCCGGAACTGGGAAACCACAGGACATTCCCAAAATATGTGACCAGAACTGGGACACCACAGGACATTCCCAAAACATGTGACCAGATCGGTGACACCACAGGACATTCCCAAAACATGTGGCCAGAACTGGGAAACAACAGGACATTCCCAAAACATGTGACCAGACTGGGACATCACAGAACATTCCCAAAATATGTGACCTGAACTGGGACACCACAGGACATTCCCAAAACATGTGACCAGACTGGGACATCACAGAACATTCCCAAAATATGTGACCAGAACTGGGACATCACAGGACATTCCCAAAACATGTGACCAGATCGGTGACACCACAGGACATTCCCAAAACATGTGACCATAACTGGGAAACCACAGAACATTCCCAAAACATTACCAGAACTGGGACCCCACAGGACATTCCAAAAACATGTGACCAGACTGGGACATCACAGGACATTCCCAAAACATGTGACCAGAACACCTCAGGACATTCCCAAAACATGTGACCAGAACTGGGACCCAACAGGACATTCCCAAAACATGACCATAACTGGGACACCACAGGACATTCCCAAAATATGACCAGAACTGGGACACCACAGGACATTCCCAAAACATGTTACCAGAACTGGGACCCCACTGGACATTCCCAAAACATGTTACCAGAACTGGGACCCCACAGGACATTCCCAAAACATGTGGCCGGAACTGGGAAACCACAGGACATTCCCAAAACATGTGACCAGAACTGGAGCACCACAGGACATTCCTAAAATATGTGACCAGAACTGGGATATCACAGGACATTCCCAAAACATGTGACCTGAACTGGGACCTCACAGGACATTCCCAAAAACATGTTGCCAGAACTGGGACACCACAGGACATTCCCAAAATATGACCAGAACTGGGACACCACAGGACATTCCCAAAACATGTTACCAGACTGGCACCTCACAGGACATTCCCAAAACATGTGGCCAGAAATGGGACACCACAGGACATTCCCAAAACATGTGACCAGAACACCTCAGGACATTCCCAAAACATGTCACCAGACTGGGACATCACAGGACATTCCCAAAACATGTGACCAGAACACCTCAGGACATTCCCAAAACATGTGACCAGAACTGGGACCCCACAGGACATTCCCAAAACATGACCATAACTGGGACACCACAGGACATTCCCAAAATATGACCAGAACTGGGACACCACAGGACATTCCCAAAACATGTTACCAGAACTGGGACCCCACTGGACATTCCCAAAACATGTGACCAGACTGGGACATCACAGGACATTCCCAAAATATGACCGGAACTGGGACACCACAGGACATTCCCAAAAGATGTTACCAGAACTGGGACCCCACAGGACATTCCCAAAACATGTGACCAGAACTGGGACACCACAGGACATTCCCAAAACATGTGACCAGACTGGGACATCACAGGACATTCCCAAAACATGTGACCAGAACACCTCAGGACATTCCCAAAACATGTGACCAGAACTGTGACCCCACAGGACATTCCCAAAACATGTGACCAGAACTGGGACACCACAGGACATTCCCAAAACATGTGACCAGAACTGGGACATCACAGGACATTCCCAAAACATGTGACCAGAACTGTGACACCACAGGACATTCCCAAAACATGTGGTCGGAACTGGGAAACCACAGGACATTCCCAAAACATGTGACCAGACTGGGACATCACAGAACATTCCCAAAATATGTGACCAGAACTGGGACACCACAGGACATTCCCAAAACATGTGACCAGAACTGGGACACCACAGGACATTCCCAAAATATGTGACCAGAACTGGTAAAACACAGGAAATTCCCCAAAAAAGACCAGAACTGGAACCCCAATGGACATTCCCAAACCATGTGACCATAACTGGGAAACCACAGGACATTCCCAAAACATTACCAGAACTGGGACCCCACAGGACATTCCAAAAACATGACCATAACTGGGACACCACAGGACATTCCCAAAATATGACCAGAACTGGGACACCACAGGACATTCCCAAAACATGTTACCAGAACTGGGACCCCACAGGACATTACCAAAACATGTGGCCAGAACTGGGAAACCACAGGACATTCCAAAAACATGTGACCAGACTGGGACATCACAGGACATTCCCAAAACATGTGACCAGAACACCTCAGGACATTCCCAAAACATGTGACCAGAACTGGGACCCCACAGGACATTCCCAAAACATGACCATAACTGGGACACCACAGGACATTCCCAAAATATGACCAGAACTGGGACACCACAGGACATTCCCAAAACATGTTACCAGAACTGGGACCCCACTGGACATTCCCAAAACATGTGGCCAGAACTGGGACACCAAAGCACATTCCCAAACCATGTGACCAGAACTGGGACCCAACAGGACATTCCCAAACCATGTGACCAGAACAGGGAAACCACAGGACATTCCCAAAACATGTGACCAGACTGGGACATCACAGGACATTCCCAAAATATGACCAGAACTGGGACACCAAAGGACATTCCCAAAAGATGTTACCAGAACTGGGACCCCACAGGACATTCCCAAAACATGTGGCCAGAACTGGAAAACCACAGGACATTCCCAAAACATGTGACCAGACTGGGACATCACAGGACATTCCCAAAACATGTGACCAGAACACCTCAGGACATTCCCAAAACATGTGACCAGACTGGGACATCACAGGACATTCCCAAAACATGTGACCAGAAAACCTCAGGACATTCCCAAAACATGTGACCAGAACTGGGACCCCACAGGACATTCCCAAAACATGACCATAACTGGGACACCACAGGACATTCCCAAAACATGTTACCAGAACTGGGACCCCACAGGACATTCCCAAAATATGTGGCCAGAACTGGGAAACCACAGGACATTCCTAAAACATGTGACCAGACTGGGACATCACAGGACATTCCCAAAACATGTGACCAGAACACCTCAGGACATTCCCAAAACATGTGACCAGAACTGGGACCCCACAGGACATTCCCAAAACATGACCATAACTGGGACACCACAGGACATTCCCAAAATATGACCAGAACTGGGACACCACAGGACATTCCCAAAACATGTTACCAGAACTGGGACCCCACTGGACATTCCCAAAACATGTGACCAGACTGGGACATCACAGGACATTCCCAAATTATGACCAGAACTGGGACACCACAGGACATTACCAAAACATGTGGCCAGAACTGGGAAACCACAGGACATTCCCAAAACATGTGACCAGAACTGGGACACCACAGGACATTCCCAAAACATGTGACCAGACTGGGACATCACAGGACATTCCCAAAACATGTGACCAGAACACCTCAGGACATTCCCAAAACATGTGACCAGAACTGTGACCCCACAGGACATTCCCAAAACATGTGACCAGAACTGGGACATCACAGGACATTCCCAAAATATGTGACCAGAACTGGGACACCACAGGACATTCCCAAAACATGTGACCAGAACTGGGACACCACAGGACATTCCCAAAATATGTGACCAGAACTGGTAAAACACAGGAAATTCCCCAAAAAAGACCAGAACTGGAACCCCAATGGACATTCCCAAACCATGTGACCATAACTGGGAAACCACAGGACATTCCCAAAACATTACCAGAACTGGGACCCCACAGGACATTCCAAAAACATGACCATAACTGGGACACCACAGGACATTCCCAAAATATGACCAGAACTGGGACACCACAGGACATTCCCAAAACATGTTACCAGAACTGGGACCCCACAGGACATTACCAAAACATGTGGCCAGAACTGGGAAACCACAGGACATTCCAAAAACATGTGACCAGACTGGGACATCACAGGACATTCCCAAAACATGTGACCAGAACACCTCAGGACATTCCCAAAACATGTGACCAGAACTGGGACCCCACAGGACATTCCAAAGACATGACCATAACTGGGACACCACAGGACATTCCCAAAATATGACCAGAACTGGGACACCACAGGACATTCCCAAAACATGTTACCAGAACTGGGACCCCACAGGACATTACCAAAACATGTGGCCAGAACTGGGACACCAAAGCACATTCCCAAACCATGTGACCAGAACTGGGACCCAACAGGACATTCCCAAACCATGTGACCAGAACAGGGAAACCACAGGACATTCCCAAAACATGTGACCAGACTGGGACATCACAGGACATTCCCAAAATATGACCAGAACTGGGACACCAAAGGACATTCCCAAAAGATGTTACCAGAACTGGGACCCCACAGGACATTCCCAAAACATATGGCCAGAACTGGAAAACCACAGGACATTCCCAAAACATGTGACCAGACTGGGACATCACAGGACATTCCCAAAACATGTGACAAGAACACCTCAGGACATTCCCAATACATGTGACCAGACTGGGACATCACAGGACATTCCCAAAACATGTGACCAGAAAACCTCAGGACATTCCCAAAACATGTGACCAGAACTGGGACCCCACAGGACATTCCCAAAACATGTGACCAGAACTGGGACACCACAGGACATTCCCAAAACATGTGACCAGAACTGGGACATCACAGGACATTCCCAAAACATGTGACCAGAACTGGGAGACCACAGGACATTCCCAAAACATGTGGTCGGAACTGAGAAACCACAGGACATTCCCAAAACATGTGACCAGACTGGGACATCACAGAACATTCCCAAAATATGTGACCAGAACTGGGACACCACAGGACATTCCCAAAACATGTTACCAGAACTGGGACCCCACAGGACATTCCCAAAACATGTGGCCAGAACTGGGAAACCACAGGACATTCCTAAAACATGTGACCAGACTGGGACATCACAGGACATTCCCAAAACATGTGACCAGAACACCTCAGGACATTCCCAAAACATGTGACCAGAACTGTGACCCCACAGGACATTCCCAAAACATGTGACCAGAACTGGGACACCACAGGACATTCCCAAAACATGTGACCAGAACTGGGACATCACAGGACATTCCCAAAACATGTGACCAGAACTGGGAGACCACAGGACATTCCCAAAACATGTGGTCGGAACTGAGAAACCACAGGACATTCCCAAAACATGTGACCAGACTGGGACATCACAGAACATTCCCAAAATATGTGACCAGAACTGGGACACCACAGGACATTCCCAAAACATGTGACCAGAACTGGGACACCACAGGACATTCCCAAAATATGTGACCAGAACTGGTAAAACACAGGAAATTCCCCAAAAAAGACCAGAACTGGAACCCCAATGGACATTCCCAAACCATGTGACCATAACTGGGAAACCACAGGACATTCCCAAAACATTACCAGAACTGGGACCCCACAGGACATTCCAAAAACATGACCATAACTGGGACACCACAGGACATTCCCAAAATATGACCAGAACTGGGACACCACAGGACATTCCCAAAATATGACCAGACTGGGACATCACAGGACATTCCCAAAATATGACCAGAACTGGGACACCAAAGGACATTCCCAAAAGATGTTACCAGAACTGGGACCCCACAGGACATTCCCAAAACATATGGCCAGAACTGGAAAACCACAGGACATTCCCAAAACATGTGACCAGACTGGGACATCACAGGACATTCCCAAAACATGTGACAAGAACACCTCAGGACATTCCCAAAACATGTGACCAGACTGGGACATCACAGGACATTCCCAAAACATGTGACCAGAAAACCTCAGGACATTCCCAAAACATGTGACCAGAACTGGGACCCCACAGGACATTCCCAAAACATGTGACCAGAACTGGGACACCACAGGACATTCCCAAAACATGTGACCAGAACTGGGACATCACAGGACATTCCCAAAACATGTGACCAGAACTGGGAGACCACAGGACATTCCCAAAACATGTGGTCGGAACTGAGAAACCACAGGACATTCCCAAAACATGTGACCAGACTGGGACATCACAGAACATTCCCAAAATATGTGACCAGAACTGGGACACCACAGGACATTCCCAAAACATGTTACCAGAACTGGGACCCCACAGGACATTCCCAAAACATGTGGCCAGAACTGGGAAACCACAGGACATTCCTAAAACATGTGACCAGACTGGGACATCACAGGACATTCCCAAAACATGTGACCAGAACACCTCAGGACATTCCCAAAACATGTGACCAGAACTGTGACCCCACAGGACATTCCCAAAACATGTGACCAGAACTGGGACACCACAGGACATTCCCAAAACATGTGACCAGAACTGGGACATCACAGGACATTCCCAAAACATGTGACCAGAACTGGGAGACCACAGGACATTCCCAAAACATGTGGTCGGAACTGAGAAACCACAGGACATTCCCAAAACATGTGACCAGACTGGGACATCACAGAACATTCCCAAAATATGTGACCAGAACTGGGACACCACAGGACATTCCCAAAACATGTGACCAGAACTGGGACACCACAGGACATTCCCAAAATATGTGACCAGAACTGGTAAAACACAGGAAATTCCCCAAAAAAGACCAGAACTGGAACCCCAATGGACATTCCCAAACCATGTGACCATAACTGGGAAACCACAGGACATTCCCAAAACATTACCAGAACTGGGACCCCACAGGACATTCCAAAAACATGACCATAACTGGGACACCACAGGACATTCCCAAAATATGACCAGAACTGGGACACCACAGGACATTCCCAAAACATGTTACCAGAACTGGGACCCCACAGGACATTACCAAAACATGTGGCCAGAACTGGGAAACCACAGGACATTCCAAAAACATGTGACCAGACTGGGACATCACAGGACATTCCCAAAACATGTGACCAGAACACCTCAGGACATTCCCAAAACATGTGACCAGAACTGGGACCCCACAGGACATTCCAAAGACATGACCATAACTGGGACACCACAGGACATTCCCAAAATATGACCAGAACTGGGACACCACAGGACATTCCCAAAACATGTTACCAGAACTGGGACCCCACAGGACATTACCAAAACATGTGGCCAGAACTGGGACACCAAAGCACATTCCCAAACCATGTGACCAGAACTGGGACCCAACAGGACATTCCCAAACCATGTGACCAGAACAGGGAAACCACAGGACATTCCCAAAACATGTGACCAGACTGGGACATCACAGGACATTCCCAAAATATGACCAGAACTGGGACACCAAAGGACATTCCCAAAAGATGTTACCAGAACTGGGACCCCACAGGACATTCCCAAAACATATGGCCAGAACTGGAAAACCACAGGACATTCCCAAAACATGTGACCAGACTGGGACATCACAGGACATTCCCAAAACATGTGACCAGAACACCTCAGGACATTCCCAAAACATGTGACCAGACTGGGACATCACAGGACATTCCCAAAACATGTGACCAGAAAACCTCAGGACATTCCCAAAACATGTGACCAGAACTGGGACCCCACAGGACATTCCCAAAACATGACCATAACTGGGACACCACAGGACATTCCCAAAATATGACCAGAACTGGGACACCACAGGACATTCCCAAAACATGTTACCAGAACTGGGACCCCACAGGACATTCCCAAAACATGTGGCCAGAACTGGGAAACCACAGGACATTCCTAAAACATGTGACCAGACTGGGACATCACAGGACATTCCCAAAACATGTGAACAGAACACCTCAGGACATTCCCAAAACATGTAACCAGACTGGGACATCACAGGACATTCCCAAAACATGTGACCAGAACACCTCAGGACATTCCCAAAACATGTGACCAGACCTGGGACCCCACAGGACATTCCCAAAACATGACCATAACTGGGACACCACAGGACATTCCCAAAATATGACCAGAACTGGGACACCACAGGACATTCCCAAAACATGTTACCAGAACTGGGACCCCACTGGACATTCCCAAAACATGTGACCAGACTGGGACATCACAGGACATTCCCAAAATATGACCAGAACTGGGACACCACAGGACATTCCCAAAAGATGTTACCAGAACTGGGACCCCACAGGACATTCCCAAAACATGTGGCCAGAACTGGGAAACCACAGGACATTCCCAAAACATGTGGCCAGAACTGGGACACCACAGGACATTCCTAAAACATGTGACCAGACTGGGACATCACAGGACATTCCCAAAACATGTGACCAGAACACCTCAGGACATTCCCAAAACATGTGACCAGAACTGTGACCCCACAGGACATTCCCAAAACATGTGACCAGAACTGGGACACCACAGGACATTCCCAAAACATGTGACCAGACTGGGACATCACAGGACATTCCCAAAACATGTGACCAGAACACCTCAGGACATTCCCAAAACATGTGACCAGAACTGTGACCCCACAGGACATTCCCAAAACATGTGACCAGAACTGGGACACCACAGGACATTCCCAAAACATGTGACCAGACTGGGACATAACAGGACATTCCCAAAACATGTGACCAGAACTGGGACCCCACCGGACATTGACAAAACATGTGACCAGAACTGGGACACCACAGGACATTCCCAAAACATGTGGCCAGAACTGGGAAACCACAGGACATTCCCAAAACATGTGACCAGACTGGGACATCACAGAACATTCCCAAAATATGTGACCAGAACTGGGACACCACAGGACATTCCCAAAACATGTGACCAGAACTGGGACACCACAGGACATTCCCAAAATATGTGACCAGAACTGGTAAAACACAGGAAATTCCCCCAAAAAGACCAGAACTGGGACACCACTGGACATTCCCAAAACATGTTACCAGAACTGGGACCCCATTGGACATTCCCAAAACATGTGGCCAGAACTCGGAAACCACAGGACATTCCCAAAACATGTGACCAGACTGGGACATCACAGGACATTCCCAAAACATGTGACCAGAACACCTCAGGACATTCCCAAAACATGTGACCAGAACTGTGACCCCACAGGACATTCCCAAAACATGTGACCAGAACTGGGACCCCACCGGACATTCCCAAAACATGTGACCAGAACTGGGACACCACAGGACATTCCCAAAACATGTGGCCAGAACTGGGAAACCACAGGACATTCCCAAAACATGTGACCAGACTGGGACATCACAGAACATTCCCAAAATATGTGACCAGAACTGGGACACCACAGGACATTCCCAAAACATGTGACCAGAACTGGGACACCACAGGACATTCCCAAAATATGTGACCAGAACTGGTAAAACACAGGAAATTCCCCCAAAAAGACCAGAACTGGGACACCACTGGACATTCCCAAAACATGTTACCAGAACTGGGACCCCATTGGACATTCCCAAAACATGTGGCCAGAACTCGGAAACCACAGGACATTCCCAAAACATGTGACCAGACTGGGACATCACAGGACATTCCCAAAACATGTGACCAGAACACCTCAGGACATTCCCAAAACATGTGACCAGAACTGTGACCCCACAGGACATTCCCAAAACATGTGACCAGAACTGGGACCCCACCGGACATTCCCAAAACATGTGACCAGAACTGGGACACCACAGGACATTCCCAAAACATGTGGCCAGAACTGGGAAACCACAGGACATTCCCAAAACATGTGACCAGACTTGGACATCACAGAACATTCCCAAAATATGTGACCAGAACTGGGACACCACAGGACATTCCCAAAACATGTGACCAGAACTGGGACACCACAGGACATTCCCAAAATATGTGACCAGAACTGTTAAAACACAGGAAATTCCCCAAAAAAGACCAGAACTGGAACCCCAATGGACATTCCCAAACCATGTCACCATAACTGGGAAACCACAGGACATTCCCAAAACACTACCAGAACTGGGACCCCACAGGACATTCCAAAAGCATGACCATAACTGGGACACCACAGGACATTCCCAAAATATGACCAGAACTGGGACACCACAGGACATTCCCAAAACATGTTACCAGAACTGGGACCCCACAGGACATTACCAAAACATGTGGCCAGAACTGGGAAACCACAGGACATTCCAAAAACATGTGACCAGACTGGGACATCGCAGGACATTCCCAAAACATGTGACCAGAACACCTCAGGACATTCCCAAAACATGTGACCAGAACTGGGACCCCACAGGACATTCCCAAAACATGACCATAACTGGGACACCACAGGACATTCCCAAAATATGACCAGAACTGGGACACCACAGGACATTCCCAAAACATGTTACCAGAACTGGGACCGCACTGGACATTCCCAAAACATGTGGCCAGAACTGGGACGCCACAGCACATTCCCAAACCATGTGACCAGAACTGGGACCCAACAGGACATTCCCAAACCATGTGACCAGAACAGGGAAACCACAGGACATTCCCAAAACATGTGACCAGACTGGGACATCACATGACATTCCCAAAATATGACCAGAACTGGGACACCACAGGACATTCCCAAAAGATGTTACCAGAACTGGGACCCCACAGAACATTCCCAAAACATGTGTCCAGAACTGGGAAACCACAGGACATTCCCAAAACATGTGACCAGACTGGGACATCACAGGACATTCCCAAAACATGTGACCAGAACACCTCAGGACATTCACAAAACATGTGACCAGACTGGGACATCACAGGACATTCCCAAAACATGTGACCAGAAAACCTCAGGACATTCCCAAAACATGTGACCAGAACTGGGACCCCACAGGACATTCCCAAAACATGACCATAACTGGGACACCACAGGACATTCCCAAAATATGACCAGAACTGGGACACCACAGGACATTCCCAAAACATGTTACCAGAACTGGGACCGCACAGGACATTCCCAAAACATGTGGCCAGAACTGCGAAACCACAGGCCATTCCTAAAACATGTGACCAGACTGGGACATCACAGGACATTCCAAAACATGTGACCAGAACACCTCAGGACATTCCCAAAACATGTGACCAGACCTGTGACTCCACAGGACATTCCCAAAACATGTGACCAAAACTGGGACACCACAGGACATTCCCAAAACATGTGACCAGACTGGGACATCACAGGACATTCCCAAAACATGTGAACAGAACACCTCAGGACATTCCCAAAACATGTGACCAGAACTGGGACCCCACCGGACATTCCCAAAACATGTGACCAGAACTGGGACACCACAGGACATTCCCAAAACATGTGGCCAGAACTGGGAAACCACAGGACATTCCCAAAACATGTGACCAGACTGGGACATCACAGAACATTCCCAAAATATGTGACCAGAACTGGGACACCACAGGACATTCCCAAAACATGTGACCAGAACTGGGACACCACAGGACATTCCAAAAATATGTGACCAGAACTGGTAAAACACAGGAAATTCCCCAAAAAAGACCAGAACTGGAACCCCACAGGACATTACAAAAACATGTGACCAGAACACCTCAGGACATTCCCAAAATATGTGACCAGAACTGGGACACCACAGGACATTCCAAAAACATGACCATAACTGGGACACCACAGGACATTCCCAAAATATGACCATAACTGGGACCCCACAGGACATTACAAAAACATGTGGCCAGAACTGGGAAACCACAGGACATTCCAAAAACATGTGACCAGACTGGGACATCACAGGACATTCCCAAAACATGTGACCAGAACACCTCAGGACATTCCCAAAACATGTGACCAGAACTGGGACCCCACAGGACATTCCCAAAACATGACCATAACTGGGACACCACAGGACATTCCCAAAATATGACCAGAACTGGGACACCACAGGACATTCCCAAAACATGTTACCAGAACTGGGACCCCACTGGACATTCCCAAAACATGTGGCCAGAACTGGGAAACCACAGGACATTCCCAAAACATGTGACCAGACTAGGACATCACAGGACATTCCCAAAACATGTGACCAGAACACCTCAGGAAATTCCCAAAACATGTGACCAGAACTGGGACACCACAGGAAATTCCCAAAACATGTGACCAGACTGGGACATCACGGGACATTCCCAAAACATGTGACCAGAACTGTGACCCCACAGGACATTCCCAAAACATGTGGCCAGAACTGGGAAACCACAGGACATTCCCAAAACATGTGACCAGACTGGGACATCACGGGACATTCCCAAAACATGTGACCAGAACTGTGACCCCACAGGACATTCCCAAACCATGTGACCATAACTGGGAAACTACAGGACATTCCCAAAACATGACCAGAACTGGGACCCCACTGGACATTCCCAAAACATGTGGCCAGAACTGGGAAACCACAGGACATTCCCAAAACATGTGACCAGACTGGGACATCACAGGACATTCCCAAAATATGACCAGAACTGGGACACCACAGGACATTCCCAAAAGATGTTACCAGAACTGGGACCCCACAGGACATTCCCAAAACATGTGGCCAGAACTGGGAAACCACAGGACATTCCCAAAACATGTGGCCAGAACTGGGACACCACAGGACATTCCTAAAACATGTGACCAGACTGGGACATCACAGGACATTCCCAAAACATGTGACCAGAACACCTCAGGACATTCCCAAAACATGTGACCAGAACTGTGACCCCACAGGACATTCCCAAAACATGTGACCAGAACTGGGACACCACAGGACATTCCCAAAACATGTGACCAGACTGGGACATAACAGGACATTCCCAAAACATGTGACCAGAACACCTCAGGACATTCCCAAAACATGTGACCAGAACTGGGACCCCACCGGACATTGACAAAACATGTGACCAGAACTGGGACACCACAGGACATTCCCAAAACATGTGGCCAGAACTGGGAAACCACAGGACATTCCCAAAACATGTGACCAGACTGGGACATCACAGGACATTCCCAAAATATGACCAGAACTGGGACACCACAGGACATTCCCAAAAGATGTTACCAGAACTGGGACCCCACAGGACATTCCCAAAACATGTGGCCAGAACTGGGAAACCACAGGACATTCCCAAAACATGTGGCCAGAACTGGGACACCACAGGACATTCCTAAAACATGTGACCAGACTGGGACATCACAGGACATTCCCAAAACATGTGACCAGAACACCTCAGGACATTCCCAAAACATGTGACCAGAACTGTGACCCCACAGGACATTCCCAAAACATGTGACCAGAACTGGGACACCACAGGACATTCCCAAAACATGTGACCAGACTGGGACATAACAGGACATTCCCAAAACATGTGACCAGAACACCCCAGGACATTCCCAAAACATGTGACCAGAACTGGGACCCCACCGGACATTGACAAAACATGTGACCAGAACTGGGACACCACAGGACATTCCCAAAACATGTGGCCAGAACTGGGAAACCACAGGACATTCCCAAAACATGTGACCAGACTGGGACATCACAGAACATTCCCAAAATATGTGACCAGAACTGGGACACCACAGGACATTCCCAAAATATGTGACCAGAACTGGTAAAACACAGGAAATTCCCCCAAAAAGACCAGAACTGGGACACCACTGGACATTCCCAAAACATGTTACCAGAACTGGGACCCCACTGGACATTCCCAAAACATGTGGCCAGAACTGGGAAACCACAGGACATTCCCAAAACATGTGACCAGACTGGGACATCACAGGACATTCCCAAAACATGTGACCAGAACACCTCAGGACATTCCCAAAACATGTGACCAGAACTGTGACCCCACAGGACATTCCCAAAACATGTGACCAGAACTGGGACCCCACCGGACATTCCCAAAACATGTGACCAGAACTGGGACACCACAGGACATTCCCAAAACATGTGGCCAGAACTGGGAAACCACAGGACATTCCCAAAACATGTGACCAGACTTGGACATCACAGAACATTCCCAAAATATGTGACCAGAACTGGGACACCACAGGACATTCCCAAAACATGTGACCAGAACTGGGACACCACAGGACATTCCCAAAATATGTGACCAGAACTGGTAAAACACAGGAAATTCCCCAAAAAAGACCAGAACTGGAACCCCAATGGACATTCCCAAACCATGTGACCATAACTGGGAAACCACAGGACATTCCCAAAACACTACCAGAACTGGGACCCCACAGGACATTCCAAAAGCATGACCATAACTGGGACACCACAGGACATTCCCAAAATATGACCAGAACTGGGACACCACAGGACATTCCCAAAACATGTTACCAGAACTGGGACCCCACAGGACATTACCAAAACATGTGGCCAGAACTGGGAAACCACAGGACATTCCAAAAACATGTGACCAGACTGGGACATCGCAGGACATTCCCAAAACATGTGACCAGAACACCTCAGGACATTCCCAAAACATGTGACCAGAACTGGGACCCCACAGGACATTCCCAAAACATGACCATAACTGGGACACCACAGGACATTCCCAAAATATGACCAGAACTGGGACACCACAGGACATTCCCAAAACATGTTACCAGAACTGGGACCGCACTGGACATTCCCAAAACATGTGGCCAGAACTGGGACACCACAGCACATTCCCAAACCATGTGACCAGAACTGGGACCCAACAGGACATTCCCAAACCATGTGACCAGAACAGGGAAACCACAGGACATTCCCAAAACATGTGACCAGACTGGGACATCACATGACATTCCCAAAATATGACCAGAACTGGGACACCACAGGACATTCCCAAAAGATGTTACCAGAACTGGGACCCCACAGGACATTCCCAAAACATGTGGCCAGAACTGGGAAACCACAGGACATTCCCAAAACATGTGACCAGACTGGGAAATCACAGGACATTCCCAAAACATGTGACCAGAACACCTCAGGACATTCACAAAACATGTGACCAGACTGGGACATCACAGGACATTCCCAAAACATGTGACCAGAAAACCTCAGGACATTCCCAAAACATGTGACCAGAACTGGGACCCCACAGGACATTCCCAAAACATGACCATAACTGGGACACCACAGGACATTCCCAAAATATGACCAGAACTGGGACACCACAGGACATTCCCAAAACATGTTACCAGAACTGGGACCGCACAGGACATTCCCAAAACATGTGGCCAGAACTGCGAAACCACAGGCCATTCCTAAAACATGTGACCAGACTGGGACATCACAGGACATTCCCAAAACATGTGACCAGAACACCTCAGGACATTCCCAAAACATGTGACCAGACCTGTGACTCCACAGGACATTCCCAAAACATGTGACCAAAACTGGGACACCACAGGACATTCCCAAAACATGTGACCAGACTGGGACATCACAGGACATTCCCAAAACATGTGAACAGAACACCTCAGGACATTCCCAAAACATGTGACCAGAACTGGGACCCCACCGGACATTCCCAAAACATGTGACCAGAACTGGGACACCACAGGACATTCCCAAAACATGTGGCCAGAACTGGGAAACCACAGGACATTCCCAAAACATGTGACCAGACTGGGACATCACAGAACATTCCCAAAATATGTGACCAGAACTGGGACACCACAGGACATTCCCAAAACATGTGACCAGAACTGGGACACCACAGGACATTCCAAAAATATGTGACCAGAACTGGTAAAACACAGGAAATTCCCCAAAAAAGACCAGAACTGGAACCCCACAGGACATTACAAAAACATGTGACCAGAACACCTCAGGACATTCCCAAAATATGTGACCAGAACTGGGACACCACAGGACATTCCAAAAACATGACCATAACTGGGACACCACAGGACATTCCCAAAATATGACCAGAACTGGGACCCCACAGGACATTACAAAAACATGTGGCCAGAACTGGGAAACCACAGGACATTCCAAAAACATGTGACCAGACTGGGACATCACAGGACATTCCCAAAACATGTGACCAGAACACCTCAGGACATTCCCAAAACATGTGACCAGAACTGGGACCCCACAGGACATTCCCAAAACATGACCATAACTGGGACACCACAGGACATTCCCAAAATATGACCAGAACTGGGACACCACAGGACATTCCCAAAACATGTTACCAGAACTGGGACCCCACTGGACATTCCCAAAACATGTGGCCAGAACTGGGAAACCACAGGACATTCCCAAAACATGTGACCAGACTAGGACATCACAGGACATTCCCAAAACATGTGACCAGAACACCTCAGGAAATTCCCAAAACATGTGACCAGAACTGGGACACCACAGGAAATTCCCAAAACATGTGACCAGACTGGGACATCACGGGACATTCCCAAAACATGTGACCAGAACTGTGACCCCACAGGACATTCCCAAAACATGTGGCCAGAACTGGGAAACCACAGGACATTCCCAAAACATGTGACCAGACTGGGACATCACGGGACATTCCCAAAACATGTGACCAGAACTGTGACCCCACAGGACATTCCCAAAACATGTGGCCAGAACTGGGAAACCACAGGACATTCCCAAAACATGTGACCAGACTAGGACATCACAGGACATTCCCAAAACATGTGACCAGAACACCTCAGGAAATTCCCAAAACATGTGACCAGAACTGGGACACCACAGGAAATTCCCAAAACATGTGACCAGACTGGGACATCACGGGACATTCTCAAAACATGTGACCAGAACACCTCAGGACATTCCCAAAACATGTGACCAGAACTGTGACCCCACAGGACATTCCCAAAACATGTGACCAGACCTGGGACACCACAGGACATTCCCAAAACATTTGGCCAGAACTGGGAAACCACAGGACATTCCCAAAACATGTGACCAGACTGGGACATCATAGAACATTCCCAAAATATGTGACCAGAACTGGGACACCACAGGACATTCCCAAAACATGTGACCAGAACTGGGACACCACAGGACATTCCCAAAACAAGACCAGAACTGGGAAACCACAGGACATTCCCAAAAAAAAGACCAGAACTGGAACCCCAATGGACATTCCCAAACCATGTGACCATAACTGGGAAACCACAGAACATTCCCAAAACATTACCAGAACTGGGAACCCACAGGACATTCCAAAAACATGACAATAACTGGGACACCACAGGACATTCCCAAAACATGTTACCAGAACTGGGACATCACAGGGCATTCCCAAAACATGTGACCAGAACTGGGAAACCACAGGACATTCCCAAAACATGTGACCAGACTGGGACATCACAGGGCATTCCCAAAACATGTGACCAGAACACCTCAGGACATTCCCAAAACATGTGACCAGAACTGGGACCCCACAGGACATTCCCAAAACATGTGACCAGAACTGGGACACCACAGGACATTCCCAAAACATGTGACCAGACTGGGACATCACAGGACATTCCCAAAATATGTGACCAGAACTGGGACACCACAGGTAAATCCCAAAACATGTGACCAGACCTGGGACACCACTGGACAGTCCCAAAACATGTGACCAGAACTGGGAAACCACAGGACATTCCCAAAACAAGACCAGAACTGGAACCCCAATGGACATTCCCAAACCATGTGACCAGAACTGGGACAACACAGGACATTCCCAAGACATGACCAGAACTGGGACCCCACAGGACATTCCCAGAACATGACCATAACTGGGACACCACAGGACATTCCCAAAATGTGACCAGAACTGGGACATGACAGGGCATTCCCAAAACATGTGACCAGACTGGGATATCACAGGACATTCCCAGAACATGTGACCAGAACACCTCAGGACATTCCCAAAACATGTGACCAGAATTGTGACCCCACAGTACATTCCAAAAACATGACCATAACTGGGACACCACAAGACATTCCCAAAATATGACCAGAACTGGGACACCACAGGACATTCCCAAAACATGTTACCAGAACTTGGACCCCACAGGACATTCCCAAAACATGTGGCCAGAACTGGGAAACCACGGGACATTCCCAAAACATGTGACCAGACTGGGATATCACAGGACATTCCCAGAACATGTGACCAGAACACCTCAGGACATTCCCAAAACATGTGACCAGAATTGTGACCCCACAGTACATTCCAAAAACATGACCATAACTGGGACACCACAAGACATTCCCAAAATATGACCAGAACTGGGACACCACAGGACATTCCCAAAACATGTTACCAGAACTTGGACCCCACAGGACATTCCCAAAACATGTGGCCAGAACTGGGAAACCACGGGACATTCCAAAAACATGTGACCAGACTGGGACATCACAGGACATTCCCAAAACATGTGACCAGAACACCTCAGGACATTCCCAAAACATGTGACCAGAACTGGGACACCACAGTACATTCCAAAAACATGACCATAACTGGGACACCACAAGACATTCCCAAAATATGACCAGAACTGGGACACCACAGGACATTCCCAAAACATGTTACCAGAACTGGGACCCCACAGGACATTCCCAAAACATGTGGCCAGAACTGGGAAACCACAGGACATTCCAAAAACATGTGACCAGACTGGGACATCACAGGACATTCCCAAAACATGTGACCAGAACACCTCAGGACATTCCCAAAACATGTGACCAGAACTGGGACCCCACAGGACATTCCCAAAACATGACCATAACTGGGACACCACAGGACATTCCCAAAATATGACCAGAACTGGGACACCACAGGACATTCCCAAAACATGTTACCAGAACTGGGAAACCACAGGACATTCCCAAATACATGTAACCAGAACTGGGACCCCACAAGACATTCCCAAAAACATGTAACCAGAACTGGGACACCACAGGACATTCCCAAAACATGTGGCCAGAACTGGGAAACCACAGGACATTCCCAAAACATGTGACCAGAACTGGGACAATACAGGACAATCCTAAAACATGTGACCAGAACTGGGACACCACAGGACATTCCCAAAACATGTGACCAGAACTGGGACACTACAGGACATTCCTAAAACATTTGACCAGAACTGGGACACCACAGGACATTCCCAAAACATTTGACCATTACTGGGACACCACAGGACATTCCCAAAAATGACCAGAACTGGGACCCCACAGGACATTCCCAAACCATGTGACCAGAACTGGGAAACCACAGGACATTCCCAAAACATGACCATAACTGGGACACCACAGGACATTCCCAAAATGTGACCAGAACTGGGACACCACAGGGCATTCCCAAAACATGTTACCAGAACTGGGACACCACAAGACATTCCCAAAAACATGTTACCAGAATTGAGACTCAACAGGACAATCCCAAAACATGTGGCCAGAACTGGGACCCCACAGGACATTCCCAAAACATGTGGCCAGAAGTGGGAAACCACAGGACATTCCAAAAACATGTGACCAGACTGGGACCCCACAGGACATTCCCAAAACATGTGACCAGAACACCTCAGGACATTCCCAAAACATGTGACCAGAACTGGGACCCCACAGGACATTCCCAAAACATGACCATAACTGGGACACCACAGGACATTCCCAAAATATGACCAGAGCTGGGACACCACAGGACATTCCCAAAACATGTTACCAGAACTGGGACCCCACAGGACATTCCCAAAACATGTGGCCAGAACTGGGAAACCACAGGACATTCCAAAAACATGTGACCAGACTGGGTTATCAAATCAAATCAAATCAAATCAAATCAAATGTATTTATATAGCCCTTCGTACATCAGCTGATATCTCAAAGTGCTGTACAGAAACCCAGCCTAAAACCCCAAACAGCAAGCAATGCAGGTGTAGAAGCACGGTGGCTAGGAAAAACTCCCTAGAAAGGCCAAAACCTAGGAAGAAACCTAGAGAGGAACCAGGCTATGTGGGGTGGCCAGTCCTCTTCTGGCTGTGCCGGGTGGAGATTATAACAAAACATGGTCAAGATGTTCAAATGTTCATAAATGACCAGCATGGTCGAATAATAATAAGGCAGAATAGTTGAAACTGGAGCAGCAGCACAGTCAGGTGGACTGGGGAAGCAAGGAGTCATCATGTCAGGTATTCCTGGGGCATGGTCCTAGGGCTCAGGTCCTCCGAGAGAGAGAAAGAGAGAAGGAGAGAATTAGAGAACGCACACTTAGATTCACACAGGACACCGAATAGGACAGGAGAAGTACTCCAGATATAACAAACTGACCCTAGCCCCCCGACACATAAACTAATGCAGCATAAATACTGGAGGCTGAGACAGGAGGGGTCAGGAGACACTGTGGCCCACTCCGAGGACACCCCCGGACAGGGCCAAACAGGAAGGATATAACCCCACCCACTTTGCCAAAGCACAGCCCCCACACCACTAGAGGGATATCTTCAACCACCAACTTACCATCCTGAGACAAGGCTGAGTATAGCCCACAAAGACCTCCGCCACGGCACAACCCAAGGGGGGCGCCAACCCAGACAGGATGACCACATCAGTGACTCAACCCACTCAGGTGACGCACCCCCTCCAGGGACGGCATGAGAGAGCCCCAGTAAAGCCAGTGACTCAGCCCCTGTAATAGGGTTAGAGGCAGAGAATCCCAGTGGAAAGCGGGGAACCGGCCAAGCAGAGACAGCAAGGGTGGTTCGTTGCTCCAGAGCCTTTCCGTTCACCCTCCCACTCCTGGGCCAGACTACACTCAATCATATGACCCACTGAAGAGATGAGTCTTCAGTAGAGACTTAAAGGTTGAGACCGAGTTTGCGTCTCTGACATGGGTAGGCAGACCGTTCCATAAAAATGGACATCACAGGACATTCCCAAAACATGTGACCAGAACACCTCAGGACATTCCCAAAACATGTGACCAGAACTGGGACCCCACAGGACATTCCCAAAACATGACCATAACTGGGACACCACAGGACATTCCCAAAATATGACCAGAACTGGGACACCACAGGACATTCCCAAAACATGTTACCAGAACTGGGAAACCACAGGACATTCCCAAAAACATGTAACCAGCACTGGGACCCCACAAGACATTCCCAAAAACATGTAACCAGAACTGGGACACCACAGGACATTCCCAAAACATGTGGCCAGAACTGGGAAACCACAGGACATTCCCAAAAGATGTGACCAGAACTGGGACAATACAGGACAATCCTAAAACATGTGACCAGAACTGGGACATCACAGGACATTCCCAAATATGTGACCAGAACTGGGACACCACAGGACATTCCCAAAACATGTGACCAGAACACCTCAGGACATTTCCCAAAAATGTGACAAGAACTGGGACCCCACAGGACATTCCCAAAACATGTGAGCAGAACTGGGACACCACAGGACATTCCCAAAACAAGACCAGAACTGGAACCCCACAAGACATTCCCAAAACATGTGACCAGAACTGGGACATCACAGGACATTCCCAAATATGTGACCAGAACTGGGACACAACAGGACATTCCCAAAACATGTGACCAGACCTGGGACACCACAGGACATTCCCAAAACATGTGACCAGACTGGGACATCACAGGACATTCCCAAATATGTGACCAGAACTGGGACACCACAGGACATTCCCAAAACATGTGACCAGAACTGGGACACCACAGGACATTCCCAAAACATGTGACCGGACCTGGGACACCACAGGACATTCCCAAAACATGTGACCAGTACTGGGACACCACAGGACATTCCCAAAACAAGACCAGAACTGGAACCCCACAGGACATTCCCAAACCATGTGACCATAACTGGGAAACCACAGGACATTCCCAAAACATGACCAGAACTGGGACACCACAGGACATTCCCAAAACATGACCAGAACTGGGACCTCACAGGACATTACCAAAACATGACCATAACTGGGACACCACAGGACATTCCCAAAATATGTCCAGAACTGGGACACCACAGGACATTCCCAAAACATGTTACCAGAACTGGGACCGCACAGGACATTCCCAAAACATTTGACCAGAACACCTCAGGACATTCCCCAAAAATGTGACCAGAACTGGGACACCACAGCACATTCCCAAAACATGTGACCAGAACTGGGACACCACAGCACATTCCCAAAACATGTGACCAGACCTGGAACCCCACAGGACATTCCCAAACCATGTGACCATAACTGGGAAACCACAGGACATTCCCAAAACATGACCAGAACTGGGACACCACAGGACATTCCCAAAACATGTTACCAGAACTGGGACCCCACAGGACATTCCCAAAACATGTGACCAGAACACCTCAGGACATTCCCCAAAAATGTGACAAAAACTGGGACCCCACAGGACATTCCCAAATATGTGACCAGAACTGGGACACCACAGGACATTCCCAAAACATGTGACCAGAACTGGGACACCACAGGACATTCCCAAAACATGTGACCAGACCTGGGACACCACAGGACATTCCCAAAACATGTGACCAGAACTGGGACACCACAGGACATTCCCAAAACAAGACCAGAACTGGAACCCCACAAGACATTCCCAAAACATGTGACCAGACTGGGACATCACAGGACATTCCCAAATATGTGACCAGAACTGGGACACCACAGGACATTCCCAAAACATGTGACCAGACCTGGGAAACCACAGGACATTCCCAAAACAAGACCAGAACTGGAACCCCACAGGACATTCCCAAACCATGTGACCATAACTGGGAATCCACAGGACATTCCCAAAACATGACCAGAACTGGGACACCATAGGACATTCCCAAAACATGACCAGAACTGGGACCTCACAGGACATTCCCAAAACATGAGCATAACTGGGACACCACAGGACATTCCCAAAATATGTCCAGAACTGGGACACCACAGGACATTCCCAAAACATGTTGCCAGAACTGGGAAACCACAGGACATTCCCAAAACATGTGACCAGACTGGGACATCACAGGACATTCCCAAAACATGTAACCATAAATGGGACACCACAGGACATTCCCAAAACATGTGACCATAACTGGGACCCCACAGGATTGTCCCAAACCATGTGAACATAACTGGGACACCACAGGACATTCCCAAAACATGTGACCAGACTGGAACATCACAGGACATTCCCAAAACATGTGACCAGAACACCTCAGGACATTCCCCAAAAATGTGACCAGAACTGGGACACCACAGTACATTCCCAAAACATGTGACCAGAACTGGGACACCACAGTACATTCCCAAAACATGTGACCAGACCTGGAACCCCACAGGACATTCCCAAAACATGTGACCAGAACTGGGACACCACAGGACATTCCCAAAACATGTTACCAGACCTGGAACACCACAGGACATTCCCAAACCATGTGACCATAACTGGGAAACCACAGGACATTCCCAAAACATGACCAGAACTGGGACACCACAGGACATTCCCAAACCATGTGACCATAACTGGGAAACCACAGGACATTCCCAAAACATGTTACCAGAACTGGGACCGCACAGGACATTCCAAAAACATGTTGCCAGAACTGGGAAACCACAGGACATTCCCAAAACATGTGACCAGACTGGGACATCACAGGACATTCCCAAAACATGTAACCATATATGGGACACCACAGGACATTCCCAAAACATGTGACCATAACTGGGACCCCACAGGATTGTCCCAAACCATGTGAACATAACTGGGACACCACAGGACATTCCCAAAACATGTGACCAGAACACCTCAGGACATTCCCCAAAAATGTGACCAGAACTGCGACACCACAGCACATTCCCAAAACATGTGACCAGAACTGGGACACCACAGGACATTCCCAAAACATGTGACCAGAACTGGGACACCACAGGACATTCCCAAAACATGTGACCAGACCTGGGACACCACAGGACATTCCCAAAACATGTGACCAGAACTGGGACACCACAGGACATTCCCAAAACAAGACCAGAACTGGAACCCCACAAGACATTCCCAAAACATTAGACCAGACTGGGACATCACAGGACATTCCCAAATATGTGACCAGAACTGGGACACCACAGGACATTCCCAAAACATGTGACCAGAACTGGGACACCACAGGACATTCCCAAAACATGTGACCAGACCTGGGACACCACAGGACATTCCCAAAACAAGACCAGAACTGGAACCCCACAGGACATTCCCAAACCATGTGACCATAACTGGGAATCCACAGGACATTCCCAAAACATGACCAGAACTGGGACACCATAGGACATTCCCAAAACATGACCAGAACTGGGACCTCACAGGACATTCCCAAAACATGAGCATAACTGGGACACCACAGGACATTCCCAAAATATGTCCAGAACTGGGACACCACAGGACATTCCCAAAACATGTTGCCAGAACTGGGAAACCACAGGACATTCCCAAAACATGTGACCAGACTGGGACATCACAGGACATTCCCAAAACATGTAACCATAAATGGGACACCACAGGACATTCCCAAAACATGTGACCATAACTGGGACCCCACAGGATTGTCCCAAACCATGTGAACATAACTGGGACACCACAGGACATTCCCAAAACATGTGACCAGACTGGAACATCACAGGACATTCCCAAAACATGTGACCAGAACACCTCAGGACATTCCCCAAAAATGTGACCAGAACTGGGACACCACAGTACATTCCCAAAACATGTGACCAGAACTGGGACACCACAGCACATTCCCAAAACATGTGACCAGACCTGGAACCCCACAGGACATTCCCAAAACATGACCAGAACTGGGACACCACAGCACATTCCCAAAACATGTGACCAGACCTGGAACACCACAGGACATTCCCAAACCATGTGACCATAACTGGGAAACCACAGGACATTCCCAAAACATGACCAGAACTGGGACCTCACAGGACATTCCCAAAACATGACCATAACTGGGACACCACAGGACATTCCCAAAATATGACCAGAACTGGGACACCACAGGACATTCCCAAAACATGTTACCAGAACTGGGAACGCACAGGACATTCCAAAAACATGTTGCAAGAACTGGGAAACCACAGGACATTCCCAAAACATGTGACCAGACTGGGACATCACAGGACATTCCCAAAACATGTAACCATAAATGGGACACCACAGGACATTCCCAAAACATGTGACCATAACTGGGACCCCACAGGATTGTCCCAAACCATGTGAACATAACTGGGACACCACAGGACATTCCCAAAACATGTGACCAGACTGGGAAATCACAGGACATTCCCAAAACATGTGACCAGAACACCTCAGGACATTCCCCAAAAATGTGACCAGAACTGGGACACCACAGCACATTCCCAAAACATGTGACCAGAACTGGGACACCACAGCACATTCCCAAAACATGTAACCAGACCTGAAACCCCACAGGACATTCCCAAACCATGTGACCATAACTGGGAATCCACAGGACATTCCCAAAACATCACCAGAACTGGGACACCATAGGACATTCCCAAAACATGACCAGAACTGGGACCTCACAGGACATTCCCAAAACATGAGCATAACTGGGACACCACAGGACATTCCCAAAATATGTCCAGAACTGGGACACCACAGGACATTCCCAAAACATTTTGCCAGAACTGGGAAACCACAGGACATTCCCAAAACATGTGACCAGACTGGGACATCACAGGACATTCCCAAAACATGTAACCATAAATGGGAAACCACAGGACATTCCCAAAACATGTGACCATAACTGGGACCCCACAGGATTGTCCCAAACCATGTGAACATAACTGGGACACCACAGGACATTCCCAAAACATGTGACCAGACTGGAACATCACAGGACATTCCCAAAACATGTGACCAGAACACCTCAGGACATTCCCCAAAAATGTGACCAGAACTGGGACACCACAGTACATTCCCAAAACATGTGACCAGAACTGGGACACCACAGCACATTCCCAAAACATGTGACCAGACCTGGAACCCCACAGGACATTCCCAAAACATGACCAGAACTGGGACACCACAGCACATTCCCAAAACATGTGACCAGACCTGGAACACCACAGGACATTCCCAAACCATGTGACCATAACTGGGAAACCACAGGACATTCCCAAAACATGACCAGAACTGGGACCTCACAGGACATTCCCAAAACATGACCATAACTGGGACACCACAGGACATTCCCAAAATATGACCAGAACTGGGACACCACAGGACATTCCCAAAA
This sequence comes from Oncorhynchus mykiss, assembly GCF_057628025.1. Taxonomy (NCBI): domain Eukaryota; kingdom Metazoa; phylum Chordata; class Actinopteri; order Salmoniformes; family Salmonidae; genus Oncorhynchus; species Oncorhynchus mykiss. Next base: position 57,936,633 of record NC_143043.1, read on the forward strand.
CATGTTACCAGAACTGGGAACGCACAGGACATTCCAAAAACATGTTGCAAGAACTGGGAAACCACAGGACATTCCCAAAACATGTGACCAGGCTGGGACATCACAGGACATTCCCAAAACATGTAACCATAAATGGGACACCACAGGACATTCCCAAAACATGTGACCATAACTGGGACCCCACAGGATTGTCCCAAAACATGTGAACATAACTGGGACACCACAGGACATTCCCAAAACATGTGACCAGACTGGGAAATCACAGGACATTCCCAAAACATGTGACCAGAACACCTCAGGACATTCCCCAAAAATGTGACCAGAACTGGGACACCACAGCACATTCCCAAAACATGTGACCAGAACTGGTACACCACAGCACATTCCCAAAACATGTAACCAGACCTGAAACCCCACAGGACATTCCCAAACCATGTGACCATAACTGGGAAACCACAGGACATTCCCAAAACATCACCAGAACTGGGACACCACAGGACATTCCCAAAACATGTTACCAGAACTGGGACCCCACAGGACAATCCCAAAACATGTGACCAGAACACCACAGGACATTCCCCAAAAATGTGACAAGAACTGGGACCCCACAGGACAGTCCCAAAACATGTGACCAGAACTGGGACCTCACAGGACATTCCTAAATTATGTGACCATAACTGGGAAACCACAGGACATTCCCAAATATTTGACCAGAACTGGGACACCACAGGACATTCCCAAAACATGTGACCAGAACTGGGACACCACAGGACATTCCCAAAACATGTGACCAGACCTGGGACACCACAGGACATTCCCAAAATATGTGATCAGAACTGGGACACCACAGGACATTCCCAAAACAAGACCAGAACTGGAACCCCACAAGACATTCCCAAAACATATGACCAGACTGGGACATCACAGGACATTCCCAAATATGTGACCAGAACTGGGACACCACAGGACATTCCCAAAACATGTGACCAGAACTGGGACACCACAGGACATTCCCAAAACATGTGACCAGACCTGGGACACGACAGGACATTCCCAAAACAAGACCAGAACTGGAACCCCACAGGACATTCCCAAACCATGTGACCATAACTGGGAAACCACAGGACATTCCCAAAACATGACCAGAACTGGGACACCACAGGACATTCCCAAAACATGACCAGAACTGGGAACTCACAGGACATTCCCAAAACATGACCATAACTGGGACACCACAGGACATTCCCAAAATATGTCCAGAACTGGGACACCACAGGACATTCCAAAAACATGTTGCCAGAACTGGGAAACCACAGGACATTCCCAAAACATGTTACCAGAACTGGGAACGCACAGGACATTCCAAAAACATGTTGCAAGAACTGGGAAACCACAGGACATTCCCAAAACATGTGACCAGACTGGGACATCACAGGACATTCCCAAAACATGTAACCATAAATGGGACACCACAGGACATTCCCAAAACATGTGACCATAACTGGGACCCCACAGGATTGTCCCAAAACATGTGAACATAACTGGGACACCACAGGACATTCCCAAAACATGTGACCAGACTGGGAAATCACAGGACATTCCCAAAACATGTGACCAGAACACCTCAGGACATTCCCCAAAAATGTGACCAGAACTGGGACACCACAGCACATTCCCAAAACATGTGACCAGAACTGGTACACCACAGCACATTCCCAAAACATGTAACCAGACCTGAAACCCCACAGGACATTCCCAAACCATGTGACCATAACTGGGAAACCACAGGACATTCCCAAAACATCACCAGAACTGGGACACCACAGGACATTCCCAAAACATGTTACCAGAACTGGGACCCCACAGGACAATCCCAAAACATGTGACCAGAACACCACAGGACATTCCCCAAAAATGTGACAAGAACTGGGACCCCACAGGACATTCCCAAAACATGTGACCAGAACTGGGACCTCACAGGACATTCCTAAATTATGTGACCATAACTGGGAAACCACAGGACATTCCCAAATATTTGACCAGAACTGGGACACCACAGGACATTCCCAAAACATGTGACCAGAACTGGGACACCACAGGACATTCCCAAAACATGTGACCAGACCTGGAACACCACAGGACATTCCCAAAATATGTGATCAGAACTGGGACACCACAGGACATTCCCAAAACAAGACCAGAACTGGAACCCCACAAGACATTCCCAAAACATATGACCAGACTGGGACATCACAGGACATTCCCAAATATGTGACCAGAACTGGGACACCACAGGACATTCCCAAAACATGTGACCAGAACTGGGACACCACAGGACATTCCCAAAACATGTGACCAGACCTGGGACACGACATGACATTCCCAAAACAAGACCAGAACTGGAACCCCACAGGACATTCCCAAACCATGTGACCATAACTGGGAAACCACAGGACATTCCCAAAACATGACCAGAACTGGGACACCACAGGACATTCCCAAAACATGACCAGAACTGGGAACTCACAGGACATTCCCAAAACATGACCATAACTGGGACACCACAGGACATTCCCAAAATATGTCCAGAACTGGGACACCACAGGACATTCCAAAAACATGTTGCCAGAACTGGGAAACCACAGGACATTCCCAAAACATGTGACCAGACTGGGACATCACAGGACATTCCCAAAACATGTAACCATAAATGGGACACCACAGGACATTCCCAAAACATGTGACCATAACTGGGACCCCACAGGATTGTCCCAAACCATGTGAACATAACTGGGACACCACAGGACATTCCCAAAACATGTGACCAGACTGGAACATCACAGGACATTCCCAAAACATGTGACCAGAACACCTCAGGACATTCCCCAAAAATGTGACCAGAACTGGGACATCACAGCACATTCCCAAAACATGTGACCAGAACTGGGACACCACAGCACATTCCCAAAACATGTGACCAGACCTGGTACCCCACAGGACATTCCCAAACCATGTGACCATAACTGGGAAACCACAGGACATTCCCAAAACATGACCAGAACTGGGACACCACAGGACATTCCCAAAACATGTTACCAGAACTAGGACCCCACAGGACATTCCCAAAACATGTGACCAGAACACCTCAGGACATTCCCCAAAAATGTGACCAGAACTGGGACCCCACAGGACATTCCCAAAACAAGACCAGAACTGGAACCCCACAAGACATTCCCAAAACATGTGACCAGACTTGGACATCACAGGACATTCCCAAATATGTGACCAGAACTGGGACCCCACAGGACATTCCCAAAACATGTGACCAGAACTGGGACACCACAGGACGTTCCCAAAACATGTGACCAGAACTGGGACACCACAGGACATTCCCAAAACAAGACCAGAACTGGAACCCCACAAGACATTCCCAAAACATGTGACCAGACTGGGACATCACAGGACATTCCCAAATTTTTGACCAAAACTGGGACACCACAGGACATTCCCAAAACATGTGACCAGCACTGGGACACCACAGGACATTCCCAAAACATGTGACCAGACCTGGGATACCACAGGACATTCCCAAAACATGTGACCAGAACTGGGACACCACAGGACATTCCCAAAACAAGACCAGAACTGGAACCCCACAGGACATTCCCAAACCATGTGACCATAACTGGGAAACCACAGGACATTCCCAAAACATGACCAGAACTGGGACACCACAGGACATTCCCAAAACATGACCAGAACTGGGACCTCACAGGACATTCCCAAAACATGACCATAACTGGGACACCACAGGACATTCCCAAAATATGTCCAGAAATGGGACACCACAGGACATTCCCAAAACATGTGACCAGAACACCTCAGGACATTCCCCCAAAATGTGACCAGAACTGGGACACCACAGCACATTACTAAACATGTGACCAGAACTGGGACACCACAGCACATTCCCAAAACATGTGACCAGACCTGGAACCCCACAGGACATTCCCAAACCATGTGACCATATCTGGGAAACCACAGGACATTCCCAAAACATGACCAGAACTGGGACACCACAGGACATTCCCAAAACATGTTACCAGAACTGGGACCCCACAGGACATTCCCAAAACATGTGACCAGAACACCTCAGGACATTCCCAAAAATGTGACAAGAACTGGGACCCCACAGGACATTCCCAAATATGTGACCAGAACTGGGACACCACAGGACATTCCCAAAATATGTGACCAGAACTGGGACACCACAGGACATTCCCAAAACATGTGACCAGACCTGGGACACCACAGGACATTCCCAAAACATGTGACCAGAACTGGGACACCACAGGACATTCCCAAAACAAGACCAGAACTGGAACCCCACAAGACATTCCCAAAACATGTGACCAGACTGGGACATCACAGGACATTCCCAAATATGTGACCAGAACTGGGACACCACAGGACATTCCCAAAACATGTGACCAGAACTGGGACACCACAGGACATTCCCAAAACATGTGACCAGACCTGGGACACCACAGGACATTCCCAAAACAAGACCAGAACTGGAACCCCACAGGACATTCCCAAACCATGTGACCATAACTGGGAATCCACAGGACATTCCCAAAACATGACCAGAACTGGGACACCATAGGACATTCCCAAAACATGACCAGAACTGGGACCTCACAGGACATTCCCAAAACATGAGCATAACTGGGACACCACAGGACATTCCCAAAACATGTTGCCAGAACTGGGAAACCGCAGGACATTCCCAAACCATGTGACCATAACTGGGAAACCACAGGACATTCCCAAAACATGTGACCAGACTGGGACATCAGAGGACATTCCCAAAACATGTAACCATAAATGGGACACCACAGGACATTCCCAAAACATGTGACCATAACTGGGACCCCACAGGATTGTCCCAAAACATGTGAACATAACTGGGACACCACAGGACATTCCCAAAACATGTGACCAGACTGGAAAATCACAGGACATTCCCAAAACATGTGACCAGAACACCTCAGGACATTCCCCAAAAATGTGACCAGAACTGGGACACCACAGTACATTCCCAAAACATGTGACCAGAACTGGGACACCACAGCACATTCCCAAAACATGTGACCAGACCTGGAACCCCACAGGACATTCCCAAAACATGTGACCAGAACTGGGACACCACAGGACATTCCCAAAACACGTGACCAGACCTGGAACACCACAGGACATTCCCAAACCATGTGACCATAACTGGGAAACCACAGGACATTCCCAAAACATGACCAGAACTGGGACACCACAGCACATTCCCAAAACATGTGACCAGACCTGGAACACCACAGGACATTCCCAAACCATGTGACCATAACTGGGAAACCACAGGACATTCCCAAAACATGTTACCAGAACTGGGACCGCACAGGACATTCCAAAAACATGTTGCCAGAACTGGGAAACCACAGGACATTCCCAAAACATGTGACCAGACTGGGACATCACAGGACATTCCCAAAACATGTAACCATAAATGGGACACCACAGGACATTCCCAAAACATGTGACCATAACTGGGACCCCACAGGATTGTCCCAAACCATGTGAACATAACTGGGACACCACAGGACATTCCCAAAACACGTGACCAGAACACCTCAGGACATTCCCCAAAAATGTGACAAGAACTGGGACCCCACAGGACATTCCCAAATATGTGACCAGAACTGGGACACCACAGGACATTCCCAAAACATGTGACCAGAACTGGGACATCACATGACATTCCCAAAACATGTGACCAGACCTGGGACACCACAGGACATTCCCAAAACATGTGACCAGAACTGGGACACCACAGGACATTCCCAAAACAAGACCAGAACTGGAACCCCACAAGACATTCCCAAAACATGTGACCAGACTGGGACATCACAGGACATTCCCAAATATGTGACCAGAACTGGGACACCACAGGACATTCCCAAAACATGTGACCAGAACTGGGACACCACAGGACATTCCCAAAACATGTGACCAGACCTGGGACACCACAGGACATTCCCAAAACAAGACCAGAACTGGAACCCCACAGGACATTCCAAAACCATATGACCATAACTGGGAATCCACAGGACATTCCCAAAACATGACCAGAACTGGGACACCATAGGACATTCCCAAAACATGACCAGAACTGGGACCTCACAGGACATTCCCAAAACATGAGCATAACTGGGACACCACAGGACATTCCCAAAATATGTCCAGAACTGGGACACCACAGGACATTCCCAAAACATGTTGCCAGAACTGGGAAACCACAGGACATTCCCAAAACATGTGACCAGACTGGGACATCAGAGGACATTCCCAAAACATGTAACCATAAATGGGACACCACAGGACATTCCCAAAACATGTGACCATAACTGGGACCCCACAGGATTGTCCCAAACCATGTGACCATAACTGGGACACCACAGGACATTCCCAAAACATGTGACCAGACTGGAAAATCACAGGACATTCCCAAAACATGTGACCAGAACACCTCAGGACATTCCCCAAAAATGTGACCAGAACTGGGACACCACAGTACATTCCCAAAACATGTGACCAGAACTGGGACACCACAGCACATTCCCAAAACATGTGACCAGACCTGGAACCCCACAGGACATTCCCAAAACATGTGACCAGAACTGGGACACCACAGGACATTCCCAAAACATGTGACCAGACCTGGAACACCACAGGACATTCCCAAACCATGTGATCATAACTGGGAAACCACAGGACATTCCCAAAACATGACCAGAACTGGGACACCACAGCACATTCCCAAAACATGTGACCAGACCTGGAACACCACAGGACATTCCCAAACCATGTGACCATAACTGGGAAACCACAGGACATTCCCAAAACATGTTACCAGAACTGGGACCGCACAGGACATTCCAAAAACATGTTGCCAGAACTGGGAAACCACAGGACATTCCCAAAAACATGTGACCAGACTGGGACATCACAGGACATTCCCAAAACATGTAACCATAAATGGGACACCACAGGACATTCCCAAAACATGTGACCATAACTGGGACCCCACAGGATTGTCCCAAACCATGTGAACATAACTGGGACACCACAGGACATTCCCAAAACATGTGACCAGAACACCTCAGGACATTCCCCAAAAATGTGACCAGAACTGGGACACCACAGCACATTCCCAAAACACGTGACCAGAACTGGGACACCACAGCACATTCCCAAAACATGTGACCAGACCTGGAACCCCACAGGACATTCCCAAACCATGTGACCATAACTGGGAAACCACAGGACATTCCCAAAACATGACCAGAACTGGGACACCACAGGACATTCCCAAAACATGACCAGAACTGGGACACCACAGGACATTCCAAAAACATGTTGCAAGAACTGGGAAACCACAGGACATTCCCAAAACATGTGACCAGACTGGGACATCACAGGATTGTCCCAAACCATGTGAACATAACTGGGACACCACAGGACATTCCCAAAACATGACCAGAACTGGGACACCACAGGACATTCCCAAAACATGTTACCAGAACTGGGACCCCACAGGACATTCCCAAAACATGTGACCAGAACACCACAGGACATTCCCAAAACATGTGACAAGAACTGGGACCCCACAGGACATTCCCAAAACATGTGACCAGAACTGGGACCTCACAGGACATTCCTAAATTATGTGAATATAACTGGGAAACCACAGGACATTCCCAAATATTTGACCAGAACTGGGACACCACAGGACATTCCCAAAACGTGTGACCAGAACTGGGACACCACAGGACATTCCCAAAACATGTGACCAGAACTGGAACCCCACAGGACATTCCCAAGACATGTGACAAGACCTGGGACACGACAGGACATTCCCAAAACAAGACCAGAACTGGAACCCCACAGGACATTCCCAAACCATGTGACTATAACTGGGAAACCACAGGACATTCCCAAAATATGTCCAGAACTGGGACACCACAGGACATTCCAAAAACATGTTGCCAGAACTGGGAAACCACAGGACATTCCCAAAACATGTGACCAGACTGGGACATCACAGGACATTCCCAAAACATGTAACCATAAATGGGACACCACAGGACATTCCCAAAACATGTGACCATAACTGGGACCCCACAGGATTGTCCCAAACCATGTGAACATAACTGCGACACCACAGGACATTCCCAAAACATGTGACCAGATTGGAACATCAAAGGACATTCCCGAAACATGTTACCAGAACTGGGACCGCACAGGACATTCCAAAAACATGTTGCAAGAACTGGGAAACCACAGGACATTCCCAAAACATGTGACCAGACTGGGACATCACAGGACATTCCCAAAACATGTAACCATAAATGGGACACCACAGGACATTCCCAAAACATGTGACCATAACTGGGACCCCACAGGATTGTCCCAAACCATGTGAACATAACTGGGACACCACAGGACATTCCCAAAACATGTGACCAGACTGGGAAATCACAGGACATTCCCAAAACATGTGACCAGAACACCTCAGGACATTCCCCAAAAATGTGACCAGAACTGGGACACCACAGCACATTCCCAAAACATGTGACCAGAACTGGGACACCACAGCACATTCCCAAAACATGTGACCAGACCTGGAACCCCACAGGACATTCCCAAACCATGTGACCATAACTGGGAAACCACAGGACATTCCCAAAACATGACCAGAACTGGGACACCACAGGACATTCCCAAAACATGTTACCAGAACTGGGACCCCACAGGACATTCCCAAAACATGTGACCAGAACACCACAGGACATTCCCAAAAAATGTGACAAGAACTGGGACCCCACAGGACATTCCCAAAACATGTGACCAGAACTGGGACCTCACAGGACATTCCTAAATTATGTGACCATAACTGGGAAACCACAGGACATTCCCAAATATTTGACCAGAACTGGGACACCACAGGACATTCCCAAAACGTGTGACCAGAACTGGGACACCACAGGACATTCCCAAAACATGTGACCAGACCTGGGACACCACAGGACATTCCCAAAACATATGACCAGAACTGGGACACCACAGGACATTCCCAAAACAAGACCAGAACTGGAACCCCACAGGACATTCCCAAAACATGTGACAAGACCTGGGACACGACATGACATTCCCAAAACAAGACCAGAACTGGAACCCCACAGGACATTCCAAAAACATGTTGCCAGAACTGGGAAACCACAGGACATTCCCAAAACATGTGACCAGACTGGGACATCACAGGACATTCCCAAAACATGTAACCATAAATGGGACACCACAGGACATTCCCAAAACATGTGACCATAACTGGGACCCCACAGGATTGTCCCAAACCATGTGACCAGACTGGAACATCACAGGACATTCCCAAAACATGTGACCAGAACACCTCAGGACATTCCCCAAAAATGTGACCAGAACTGGGACACCACAGTACATTCCCAAAACATGTGACCAGAACTGGGACACCACAGCACATTCCCAAAACATGTGACCAGACCTGGAACCCCACAGGACATTCCCAAATCATGTGACCATAACTGGGAAACCACAGGACATTCCCAAAACATGACCAGAACTGGGACACCACAGGACATTCCCAAAACATGTTCCCAGAACTAGGATCCCACAGGACATTCCCAAAACATGTGACCAGAACACCTCAGGACATTCCCCAAAAATGTGACAAGAACTGGGACCCCACAGGACATTCCCAAAACATGTGACCAGAACTGGGACCTCACAGGACATTCCTAAATTATGTGACCATAACTGGGAAACCACAGGACATTCCCAAATATGTGACCAGAACTGGGACACCACAGGACATTCCCAAAACATGTGACCATAACTGGGAAACCACAGGACATTCCCAAAACATGTTACCAGAACTGGGACCGCACAGGACATTCCAAAAACATGTTGCCAGAACTGGGAAACCACAGGACATTCCCAAAAACATGTGACCAGACTGGGACATCACAGGACATTCCCAAAACATGTAACCATAAATGGGACACCACAGGACATTCCCAAAACATGTGACCATAACTGGGACCCCACAGGATTGTCCCAAACCATGTGAACATAACTGGGACACCACAGGACATTCCCAAAACATGTGACCAGAACACCTCAGGACATTCCCCAAAAATGTGACCAGAACTGGGACACCACATCACATTCCCAAAACACGTGACCAGAACTGGGACACCACAGCACATTCCCAAAACATGTGACCAGACCTGGAACCCCACAGGACATTCCCAAACCATGTGACCATAACTGGGAAACCACAGGACATTCCCAAAACATGACCAGAACTGGGACACCACAGGACATTCCCAAAACATGACCAGAACTGGGACACCACAGGACATTCCAAAAACATGTTGCAAGAACTGGGAAACCACAGGACATTCCCAAAACATGTGACCAGACTGGGACATCACAGGATTGTCCCAAACCATGTGAACATAACTGGGACACCACAGGACATTACCAAAACATGTAACCATAAATGGGACACCACAGGACATTCCCAAAACATGTGACCATAACTGGGACCCCACAGGATTGTCCCAAACCATGTGAACATAACTGGGACACCACAGGACATTCCCAAAACATGTGACCAGACTGGGAAATCACAGGACATTCCCAAAACATGTGACCAGAACACCTCAGGACATTCCCCAAAAATGTGACCAGAACTGGGACACCACAGTACATTCCCAAAACATGTGACCAGAACTGGGACACCACAGCACATTCCCAAAACATGTGACCAGACCTGGAACCCCACAGGACATTCCCAAATCATGTGACCATAACTGGGAAACCACAGGACATTCCCAAAACATGACCAGAACTGGGACACCACAGGACATTCCCAAAACATGTTCCCAGAACTAGGATCCCACAGGACATTCCCAAAACATGTGACCAGAACACCTCAGGACATTCCCCAAAAATGTGACAAGAACTGGGACCCCACAGGACATTCCCAAAACATGTGACCAGAACTGGGACCTCACAGGACATTCCTAAATTATGTGACCATAACTGGAACCCCACAGGACATTCCCAAATCATGTGACCATAACTGGGAAACCACAGGACATTCCCAAAACATGACCAGAACTGGGACACCACAGGACATTCCCAAAACATGTTCCCAGAACTAGGATCCCACAGGACATTCCCAAAACATGTGACCAGAACACCTCAGGACATTCCCCAAAAATGTGACAAGAACTGGGACCCCACAGGACATTCCCAAAACATGTGACCAGAACTGGGACCTCACAGGACATTCCTAAATTATGTGACCATAACTGGGAAACCACAGGACATTCCCAAATATGTGACCAGAACTGGGACACCACAGGACATTCCCAAAACATGTGACCATAACTGGGAAACCACAGGACATTCCCAAAACATGTTACCAGAACTGGGACCGCACAGGACATTCCAAAAACATGTTGCCAGAACTGGGAAACCACAGGACATTCCCAAAAACATGTGACCAGACTGGGACATCACAGGACATTCCCAAAACATGTAACCATAAATGGGACACCACAGGACATTCCCAAAACATGTGACCATAACTGGGACCCCACAGGATTGTCCCAAACCATGTGAACATAACTGGGACACCACAGGACATTCCCAAAACATGTGACCAGAACACCTCAGGACATTCCCCAAAAATGTGACCAGAACTGGGACACCACAGCACATTCCCAAAACACGTGACCAGAACTGGGACACCACAGCACATTCCCAAAACATGTGACCAGACCTGGAACCCCACAGGACATTCCCAAACCATGTGACCATAACTGGGAAACCACAGGACATTCCCAAAACATGACCAGAACTGGGACACCACAGGACATTCCCAAAACATGACCAGAACTGGGACACCACAGGACATTCCAAAAACATGTTGCAAGAACTGGGAAACCACAGGACATTCCCAAAACATGTGACCAGACTGGGACATCACAGGATTGTCCCAAACCATGTGAACATAACTGGGACACCACAGGACATTACCAAAACATGTGACCATAAATGGGACACCACAGGACATTCCCAAAACATGTGACCATAACTGGGACCCCACAGGATTGTCCCAAACCATGTGAACATAACTGGGACACCACAGGACATTCCCAAAACATGTGACCAGACTGGGAAATCACAGGACATTCCCAAAACATGTGACCAGAACACCTCAGGACATTCCCCAAAAATGTGACAAGAACTGGGACCCCACAGGACATTCCCAAAACATGTGACCAGAACTGGGACCTCACAGGACATTCCTAAATTATGTGACCATAACTGGGAAACCACAGGACATTCCCAAATATGTGACCAGAACTGGGACACCACAGGACATTCCCAAAACATGTGACCATAACTGGGAAACCACAGGACATTCCCAAAACATGTTACCAGAACTGGGACCGCACAGGACATTCCAAAAACATGTTGCCAGAACTGGGAAACCACAGGACATTCCCAAAAACATGTGACCAGACTGGGACATCACAGGACATTCCCAAAACATGTAACCATAAATGGGACACCACAGGACATTCCCAAAACATGTGACCATAACTGGGACCCCACAGGATTGTCCCAAACCATGTGAACATAACTGGGACACCACAGGACATTCCCAAAACATGTGACCAGAACACCTCAGGACATTCCCCAAAAATGTGACCAGAACTGGGACACCACAGCACATTCCCAAAACACGTGACCAGAACTGGGACACCACAGCACATTCCCAAAACATGTGACCAGACCTGGAACCCCACAGGACATTCCCAAACCATGTGACCATAACTGGGAAACCACAGGACATTCCCAAAACATGACCAGAACTGGGACACCACAGGACATTCCCAAAACATGACCAGAACTGGGACACCACAGGACATTCCAAAAACATGTTGCAAGAACTGGGAAACCACAGGACATTCCCAAAACATGTGACCAGACTGGGACATCACAGGATTGTCCCAAACCATGTGAACATAACTGGGACACCACAGGACATTCCCAAAACATGTAACCATAAATGGGACACCACAGGACATTCCCAAAACATGTGACCATAACTGGGACCCCACAGGATTGTCCCAAACCATGTGAACATAACTGGGACACCACAGGACATTCCCAAAACATGTGACCAGACTGGGAAATCACAGGACATTCCCAAAACATGTGACCAGAACACCTCAGGACATTCCCCAAAAATGTGACCAGAACTGGGACACCACAGCACATTCCCAAAACATGTGACCAGAACTGGGACACCACAGCACATTCCCAAAACATGTGACCAGACCTGGAACCCCACAGGACATTCCCAAACCATGTGACCATAACTGGGAAACCACAGGACATTCCCAAAACATGACCAGAACTGGGACACCACAGGACATTCCCAAAACATGTTACCAGAACTGGGACCCCACAGGACATTCCCAAAACATGTGACCAGAACACCACAGGACATTCCCAAAACATGTGACAAGAACTGGGACCCCACAGGACATTCCCAAAACATGTGACCAGAACTGGGACCTCACAGGACATTCCTAAATTATGTGAATATAACTGGGAAACCACAGGACATTCCCAAATATTTGACCAGAACTGGGACACCACAGGACATTCCCAAAACGTGTGACCAGAACTGGGACACCACAGGACATTCCCAAAACATGTGACCAGACCTGGGACACCACAGGACATTCCCAAGACATGTGACAAGACCTGGGACACGACAGGACATTCCCAAAACAAGACCAGAACTGGAACCCCACAGGACATTCCCAAACCATGTGACTATAACTGGGAAACCACAGGACATTCCCAAAATATGTCCAGAACTGGGACACCACAGGACATTCCAAAAACATGTTGCCAGAACTGGGAAACCACAGGACATTCCCAAAACATGTGACCAGACTGGGACATCACAGGACATTCCCAAAACATGTGACCATAACTGGGACCCCACAGGATTGTCCCAAACCATGTGAACATAACTGGGACACCACAGGACATTCCCAAAACATGTGACCAGATTGGAACATCAAAGGACATTCCCGAAACATGTTACCAGAACTGGGACCGCACAGGACATTCCAAAAACATGTTGCAAGAACTGGGAAACCACAGGACATTCCCAAAACATGTGACCAGACTGGGACATCACAGGACATTCCCAAAACATGTAACCATAAATGGGACACCACAGGACATTCCCAAAACATGTGACCATAACTGGGAACCCACAGGATTGTCCCAAACCATGTGAACATAACTGGGACACCACAGGACATTCCCAAAACATGTGACCAGACTGGGAAATCACAGGACATTCCCAAAACATGTGACCAGAACACCTCAGGACATTCCCCAAAAATGTGACCAGAACTGGGACACCACAGCACATTCCCAAAACATGTGACCAGAACTGGGACACCACAGCACATTCCCAAAACATGTGACCAGACCTGGAACCCCACAGGACATTCCCAAACCATGTGACCATAACTGGGAAACCACAGGACATTCCCAAAACATGACCAGAACTGGGACACCACAGGACATTCCCAAAACATGTTACCAGAACTGGGACCCCACAGGACATTCCCAAAACATGTGACCAGAACACCACAGGACATTCCCAAAAAATGTGACAAGAACTGGGACCCCACAGGACATTCCCAAAACATGTGACCAGAACTGGGACCTCACAGGACATTCCTAAATTATGTGACCATAACTGGGAAACCACAGGACATTCCCAAATATTTGACCAGAACTGGGACACCACAGGACATTCCCAAAACGTGTGACCAGAACTGGGACACCACAGGACATTCCCAAATCATGTGACCAGACCTGGGACACCACAGGACATTCCCAAAACATATGACCAGAACTGGGACACCACAGGACATTCCCAAAACAAGACCAGAACTGGAACCCCACAGGACATTCCCAAAACATGTGACAAGACCTGGGACACGACATGACATTCCCAAAACAAGACCAGAACTGGAACCCCACAGGACATTCCAAAAACATGTTGCCAGAACTGGGAAACCACAGGACATTCCCAAAACATGTGACCAGACTGGGACATCACAGGACATTCCCAAAACGTGTAACCATAAATGGGACACCACAGGACATTCCCAAAACATGTGACCATAACTGGGACCCCACAGGATTGTCCCAAACCATGTGACCAGACTGGAACATCACAGGACATTCCCAAAACATGTGACCAGAACACCTCAGGACATTCCCCAAAAATGTGACCAGAACTGGGACACCACAGTACATTCCCAAAACATGTGACCAGAACTGGGACACCACAGCACATTCCCAAAACATGTGACCAGACCTGGAACCCCACAGGACATTCCCAAATCATGTGACCATAACTGGGAAACCACAGGACATTCCCAAAACATGACCAGAACTGGGACACCACAGGACATTCCCAAAACATGTTCCCAGAACTAGGATCCCACAGGACATTCCCAAAACATGTGACCAGAACACCTCAGGACATTCCCCAAAAATGTGACAAGAACTGGGACCCCACAGGACATTCCCAAAACATGTGACCAGAACTGGGACCTCACAGGACATTCCTAAATTATGTGACCATAACTGGGAAACCACAGGACATTCCCAAATATGTGACCAGAACTGGGACACCACAGGACATTCCCAAAACATGTGACCATAACTGGGACCCCACAGGATTGTCCCAAACCATGTGAACATAACTGGGACACCACAGGACATTCCCAAAACATGTGACCAGACTGGAACATCACAGGACATTCCCAAAACATGTGACCAGAACACCTCAGGACATTCCCCAAAAATGTGACCAGAACTGGGACACCACAGCACATTCCCAAAACATGTGACCAGAACTGGGACACCACAGCACATTCCCAAAACATGTGACCAGACCTGGAACCCCACAGGATATTCCCAAAACATGTTCCCAGAACTAGGATCCCACAGGACATTCCCAAAACATGTGACCAGAACACCTCAGGACATTCCCCAAAAATGTGACAAGAACTGGGACCCCACAGGACATTCCCAAAACATGTGACCAGAACTGGGACCTCACAGGACATTCCTAAATTATGTGACCATAACTGGGAAAACACAGGACATTCCCAAATATGTGACCAGAACTGGGACACCACAGGACATTCCCAAAACATGTGACCATAACTGGGACCCCACAGGATTGTCCCAAACCATGTGAACATAACTGGGACACCACAGGACATTCCCAAAACATGTGACCAGACTGGAACATCACAGGACATTCCCAAAACATGTGACCAGAACACCTCAGGACATTCCCCAAAAATGTGACCAGAATTGGGACACCACAGCACATTCCCAAAACATGTGACCAGAACTGGGACACCACAGCACATTCCCAAAACATGTGACCAGACCTGGAACCCCACAGGACATTCCCAAACCATGTGACCATAACTGGGAAACCACAGGACATTCCCAAAACATGACCAGAACTGGGACACCACAGGATTGTCCCAAACCATGTGAACATAACTGGGACACCACAGGACATTCCCAAAACATGTTACCAGAACTAGGACCCCACAGGACATTCCCAAAACATGTGACCAGAACACCTCAGGACATTCCCCAAAAATGTGACAAGAACTGGGACCCCACAGGACATTCCCAAAACATGTGACCAGAACTGGGACCTCACAGGACATTCCTAAATTATGTGACCATAACTGGGAAACCACAGGACATTCCCAAATATGTGACCAGAACTGGGACACCACAGGACATTCCCAAAACATGTGACCAGACCTGGGACACCACAGGACATTCCCAAAACATGTGACCAGAACTGGGACACCACAGGACATTCCCAAAACAAGACCAGATCTGGAACCCCACAAGACATTCCCAAAACACGTGACCAGACTGGGACATCACAGGACATTCCCAAATATGTGACCAGAACTGGGACACCACAGGACATTCCCAAAACATGTGACCAGACCTGTTACACCACAGGACATTCCCAAAACATGTGACCAGAACTGGGACACCACAGGACATTCCCAAAACAAGACCAGAACTGGAACCCCACAGGACATTCCCAAACCATGTGACCATAACTGGGAAACCAAAGGACATTCCCAAAACATGACCAGAACTGGGACACCACAGGACATTCCCAAAACATGACCAGAACTGGGACCTCACAGGACATTCCCAAAACATGACCATAACTGGGAAACCACAGGACATTCCCAAAATATGTCCAGAACTGGGACACCACAGGACATTCCCAAAACATGTTCCCAGAACTAGGATCCCACAGGACATTCCCAAAACATGTGACCAGAACACCTCAGGACATTCCCCAAAAATGTGACAAGAACTGGGACCCCACAGGACATTCCCAAAACATGTGACCAGAACTGGAACCTCACAGGACATTCCTAAATTATGTGACCATAACTGGGAAAACACAGGACATTCCCAAATATGTGACCAGAACTGGCACACCACAGGACATTCCCAAAACATGTGACCATAACTGGGACCCCACAGGATTGTCCCAAACCATGTGAACATAACTGGGACACCACAGGACATTCCCAAAACATTTGACCAGACTGGAACATCACAGGACATTCCCAAAACATGTGACCAGAACACCTCAGGACATTCCCCAAAAATGTGACCAGAATTGGGACACCACAGCACATTCCCAAAACATGTGACCAGAACTGGGACACCACAGCACATTCCCAAAACATGTGACCAGACCTGGAACCCCACAGGACATTCCCAAACCATGTGACCATAACTGGGAAACCACAGGACATTCCCAAAACATGACCAGAACTGGGACACCACAGGACATTCCCAAAACATGTTACCAGAACTAGGACCCCACAGGACATTCCCAAAACATGTGACCAGAACACCTCAGGACATTCCCCAAAAATGTGACAAGAACTGGGACCCCACAGGACATTCCCAAAACATGTGACCAGAACTGGGACCTCACAGGACATTCCTAAATTATGTGACCATAACTGGGAAACCACAGGACATTCCCAAATATGTGACCAGAACTGGGACACCACAGGACATTCCCAAAACATGTGACCAGACCTGGGACACCACAGGACATTCCCAAAACATGTGACCAGAACTGGGACACCACAGGACATTCCCAAAACAAGACCAGATCTGGAACCCCACAAGACATTCCCAAAACACGTGACCAGACTGGGACATCACAGGACATTCCCAAATATGTGACCAGAACTGGGACACCACAGGACATTCCCAAAACATGTGACCAGACCTGTTACACCACAGGACATTCCCAAAACATGTGACCAGAACTGGGACACCACAGGACATTCCCAAAACAAGACCAGAACTGGAACCCCACAGGACATTCCCAAACCATGTGACCATAACTGGGAAACCAAAGGACATTCCCAAAACATGACCAGAACTGGGACACCACAGGACATTCCCAAAACATGACCAGAACTGGGACCTCACAGGACATTCCCAAAACATGACCATAACTGGGAAACCACAGGACATTCCCAAAATATGTCCAGAACTGGGACACCACAGGACATTCCCAAAACATGTTGCCAGAACCGGGAAACCACAGGACATTCCCAAAACATGTGACCAGACCTGGGACACCACAGGACATTCCCAAAACATGTGACCAGAACTGGGACACCACAGGACATTCCCAAAACAAGACCAGATCTGGAACCCCACAAGACATTCCCAAAACACGTGACCAGACTGGGACATCACAGGACATTCCCAAATATGTGACCAGAACTGGGACACCACAGGACATTCCCAAAACATGTGACCAGAACTGGGACACCACAGGACATTCCCAAAACATGTGACCAGACCTGGGACACCACAGGACATTCCCAAAACATGTGACCAGAACTGGGACACCACAGGACATTCCCAAAACAAGACCAGAACTGGAACCCCACAGGACATTCCCAAAGCATGTGACCATAACTGGGAAACCAAAGGACATTCCCAAAACATGACCAGAACTGGGACACCACAGGACATTCCCAAAATATGTCCAGAACTGGGACACCACAGGACATTCCCAAAACATGTTGCCAGAACCGGGAAACCACAGGACATTCCCAAAACATGTGACCAGACTGGGACATCACAGGACATTCCCAAAACATGTAACCATAAATGGGACACCACAGGACATTCCCAAAACATGTGACCATAACTGGGACCCCACAGGATTGTCCCTAACCATGTGAACATAACTGGGACACCACAGGACATTCCCAAAACATGTGACCAGACTGGAACATCACAGGACATTCCCAAAACATGTGACCAGAACACCTCAGGACATTCCCCAAAAATGTGACAAGAACTGGGACCCCACAGGACATTCCCAAAACATGTGACCAGAACTGAGACCTCACAGGACATTCCTAAATTATGTGACAATAACTGGGAAACCACAGGACATTCCCAAATATGTGACCAGAACTGGGACACCACAGGACATTCCCAAAACAAGACCAGAACTGGAACCCCACAAGACATTCCCAGAACATGTTACCAGACTGGGACATAACAGGACATTCCCAAATATGTGACCAGAACTGGGACACCACAGGACATTCCCAAAACATGTGACCAGAACTAGGACCCCACAGGACATTCCCAAAACATGTGACCAGAACACCTCAGGACATTCCCCAAAAATGTGACAAGAACTGGGACCCCACAGGACATTCCCAAAACATGTGACCAGAACTGGGACCTCACAGGACATTCCTAAATTATGTGACCATAACTGGGAAACCACAGGACATTCCCAAATATGTGACCAGAACTGGGACACCACAGGACATTCCCAAAACATGTGACCAGAACTGGGACACCACAGGACATTCCCAAAACATGTGACCAGACCTGGAACACCACAGGACATTCCCAAAACATGTGACCAGAACTGGGACACCACAGGACATTCCCAAAACAAGACCAGAACTGGAACCCCACAGGACATTCCCAAACCATGTGACCATAACTGGGAAACCAAAGGACATTCCCAAAACATGACCAGAACTGGAACCCCACAGGACATTCCCAAACCATGTGACCATAACTGGGAAACCAAAGGACATTCCCAAAACATGACCAGAACTGGGACACCACAGGACATTCCCAAAACATGACCAGAACTGGGACCTCACAGGACATTCCCAAAACATGACCATAACTGGGAAACCACAGGACATTCCCAAAATATGTCCAGAACTGGGACACCACAGGACATTCCCAAAACATGTTGCCAGAACCGGGAAACCACAGGACATTCCCATAACATGTGACCAGACTGGGACATCACAGGACATTCCCAAAACATGTAACCATAAATGGGACACCACAGGACATTCCCAAAACATGTGACCATAACTGGGACCCCACAGGATTGTCCCAAACCATGTGAACATAACTGGGACACCACAGGACATTCCCAAAACATGTGACCAAACTGGAACATCACAGGACATTCCCAAAACATGTGACCAGAACACCTCAGGACATTCCCCAAAAATGTGACCAGAACTGGGACACCACAGTACATTCCCAAAACATGTGACCAGAACTGGGACACCACAGCACATTCCCAAAACATGTGACCAGACCTGGAACCCCACAGGACATTCCAAAATCATGTGACCATAACTGGGAAACCACAGGACATTCCCAAAACATGACCAGAACTGGGACACCACAGGACATTCCCAAAACATGTTACCAGAACTGGGACCCCACAGGACATTCCCAAAACATGTGACCAGAACACCTCAAGACATTCCCCAAAAATGTGACAAGAACTGGGACCCCAAAGGACATTCCCAAAACATGTGACCAGAACTGGGACCTCACAGGACATTCCTAAATTATGTGACCATAACTGGTAAACTACAGGACATTCCCAAATATGTGACCAGAACTGGGACACCACAGGACATTCCCAAAACATGTGACCATAACTGGGACCCCACAGGATTGTCCCAAACCATGTGAACATAACTGGGACACCACAGGACATTCCCAAAACATGTGACCAGACTGGAACATCACAGGACATTCTCAAAATATGTGACCAGAACACCTCAGGACATTCCCCAAAAATGTGACCAGAACTGGGACACCACAGTACATTCCCAAAACATGTAACCAGAACTGGGACACCACAGCACATTCCCAAAACATGTGACCAGACCTGGAACCCCACAGGACATTCCCAAATCATGTGACCATAACTGGGAAACCACAGGACATTCCCAAAACATGACCAGAACTGGGACACCACAGGACATTCCCAAAACATGTTACCAGAACTGGGACCCCACAGGACATTCCCAAAACATGTGACCAGAACACCTCAGGACATTCCCCAAAAATGTGACAAGAACTGGGACCCCAAAGGACATTCCCAAAACATGTGACCAGAACTGGGACCTCACAGGACATTCCTAAATTATGTGACCATAACTGGTAAACTACAGGACATTCCCAAATATGTGACCAGAACTGGGACACCACAGGACATTCCCAAAACATGTGACCATAACTGGGACCCCACAGGATTGTCCCAAACCATGTGAACATAACTGGGACACCACAGGACATTCCCAAAACATGTGACCAGACTGGAACATCACAGGACATTCTCAAAACATGTGACCAGAACACCTCAGGACATTCCCCAAAAATGTGACCAGAACTGGGACACCACAGTACATTCCCAAAACATGTGACCAGAACTGGGACACCACAGCACATTCCCAAAACATGTGACCAGACCTGGAACCCCACAGGACATTCCCAAATCATGTGACCATAACTGGGAAACCACAGGACATTCCCAAAACATGTGACCAGAACACCTCATGAATTTCCCCAAAAATGTGACAAGAACTGGGACCCCAAAGGACATTCCCAAAACATGTGACCAGAACTGGGACCTCATAGGACATTCCTAAATGATGTGACCATAACTGGTAAACCACAGGACATTCCCAAATATGTGACCAGAACTGGGACACCACAGGACATTCCCAAAACATGTGACCAGAACTGGGACACCACAGGACATTCCCAAATCATGTGACCAGAACTGGGACACCACAGGACATTCCCAAAACATGACCAGAACTAGGACCTCACAGGACATTCCCAAAACATGACCATAACTGGGACACCACAGGACATTCCCAAAATATGTCCAGAACTGGGACACCACAGGACATTCCCAAAACATGTGACCAGACTGGAACATCACAGGACATTCCCAAAACATGTGACCAGAACACCTCAGGACATTCCCCAAAAATGTGACCAGAACTGGGACACCACAGTACATTCCCAAAACATGTGACCAGAACTGGGACACCACAGCACATTCCCAAAACATGTGACCAGACCTGGAACCCCACAGGACATTCCCAAAACATGTGACCAGAACTGGGACACCACAGCACATTTCCAAAACATGTGACCAGACCTGGAACACCACAGGACATTCCCAAACCATGTGACCATAACTGGGAAACCACAGGACATTCCCAAAACATGTAACCATAAATGGGACACCACAGGACATTCCCAAAACATGTGACCATAACTGGGACCCCACAGGATTGTCCCAAACCATGTGACCATAACTGGGAAACTACAGGACATTCCCAAAACATGACCAGAACTGGGACCCCACAGGACATTCCCAAAACATGTTACCAGAACTAGAACACCACAGGACATTCCCAAAACATGACCAGAACTAGGACCTCACAGGACATTCCCAAAACATGACCATAACTGGGACACCACAGGACATTCCCAAAATATGTCCAGAACTGGGACACCACAAGACATTCCCAAAACATGTGACCAGACTGGAACATCACAGGACATTCCCAAAACATGTGACCAGAACACCTCAGGACATTCCCCAAAAATGTGACCAGAATTGGGACACCACAGTACATTCCCAAAACATGTGACCAGAACTGGGACACCACAGCACATTCCCAAAACATGTGACCAGACCTGGAACCCCACAGGACATTCCCAAAACATGTGACCAGAACTGGGACACCACAGCACATTTCCAAAACATGTGACCAGACCTGGAACACCACAGGACATTCCCAAACCATGTGACCATAACTGGGAAACCACAGGACATTCCCAAAACATGTAACCATAAATGGGACACCTAAGGACATTCCCAAAACATGTGACCATAACTGGGACCCCACAGGATTGTCCCAAACCATGTGAACATAACTGGGACACCACAGGACATTCCCAAAACATGTGACCAGAACACCTCAGGACATTCCCCAAAAATGTGACCAGAACTGGGACACCACAGCACATTCCCAAAACATGTGACCAGACCTGGAACCCCACAGGACATTCCCAAATCATGTGACCATAACTGGGAAACCACAGGACATTCCCAAAACATGACCAGAACTGGGACACAGGACATTCCCAAAACATGTGAGCAGACTGGAACATCACAGGACATTCCCAAAACATGTGACCAGAACACCTCAGGACATTCCCAAAACATGTGACCAGAACTGGGACACCACAGCACATTCCCAAAACATGTGACCAGACGTGGAACCCCACAGGACATTCCCAAATCATGTGACCATAACTGGGAAACCACAGGACATTCCCAAAACATGTTACCAGAACTAGGATCCCACAGGACATTCCCAAAACATGTGACCAGAACACCTCAGGACATTCCCCAAAAATGTGACAAGAACTGGGACCCCACAGGACATTCCCAAAACATGTGACCAGAACTGGGACCTCACAGGACATTCCTAAATTATGTGACCATAACTGGGAAACCACAGGACATTCCCAAAACATGTAACCATAAATGGGACACCACAGGACATTCCCAAAACATGTGACCATAACTGGGACCCCACAGGATTGTCCCAAACCATGTGAACATAACTGGGACACCACAGGACATTAGCAAGAAATGTGACCAGAACTGGGACACCACAGCACATTCCCAAAACATGTGAACAGACCTGGAACCCCACAGGACATTCCCAAAACATGTGACCAGAACTGGGACACCACAGCACATTTCCAAAACATGTGACCAGACCTGGAACACCACAGGACATTCCCAAACCATGTGACCATAACTGGGAAACCACAGGACATTCCCAAAACATGTAACCATAAATGGGACACCACAGGACATTCCCAAAACATGTGACCATAACTGGGACCCCACAGGATTGTCCCAAACCATGTGACCATAACTGGGAAACTACAGGACATTCCCAAAACATGACCAGAACTGGGACCCCACAGGACATTCCCAAAACATGTTACCAGAACTGGGACACCACAGGACATTCCCAAAACATGACCAGAACTAGGACCTCACAGGACATTCCCAAAACATGACCATAACTGGAACACCACAGGACATTCCCAAAATATGTCCAGAACTGGGACACCACAGGACATTCCCAAAACATGTGACCAGACTGGAACATCACAGGACATTCCCAAAACATGTGACCAGAACACCTCAGGACATTCCCCAAAAATGTGACCAGAACTGGGACACCACAGTACATTCCCAAAACATGTGACCAGAACTGGGACACCACAGCACATTCCCAAAACATGTGACCAGACCTGGAACCCCACAGGACATTCCCAAAACATGTGACCAGAACTGGGACACCACAGCACATTTCCAAAACATGTGACCAGACCTGGAACACCACAGGACATTCCCAAACCATGTGACCATAACTGGGAAACCACAGGGCATTCCCAAAACATGTAACCATAAATGGGACACCTAAGGACATTCCCAAAACATGTGACCATAACTGGGACCCCACAGGATTGTCCCAAACCATGTGAACATAACTGGGACACCACAGGACATTCCCAAAACATGTGACCAGAACACCTCAGGACATTCCCCAAAAATGTGACCAGAACTGGGACACCACAGCACATTCCCAAAACATGTGACCAGACTTGGAACCCCACAGGACATTCCCAAATCATGTGACCATAACTGGGAAACCACAGGACATTCCCAAAACATGACCAGAACTGGGACACCACAGGACATTCCCAAAACATGTTACCAGAACTAGGATCCCACAGGACATTCCCAAAACATGTGACCAGAACACCTCAGGACATTCCCCAAAAATGTGACAAGAACTGGGACCCCACAGGACATTCCCAAAACATGTGACCAGAACTGGGACCTCACAGGACATTCCTAAAATTATGTGACCATAACTGGGAAACCACAGGACATTCCCAAATATGTGACCAGAACTGGGACACCACAGGACATTCCCAAAACATGTGACCAGAACTGGGACACCACAGGACATTCCCAAAACATGACCAGAACTGGGACACCACAGGACATTCCCAAAACATGTGACCAGAACACCTCAGGACATTCCCACAAAAATGTGACCATAACTGGGAAACCACAGGACATTCCCAAAACATGACCAGAACTGGGACACCACAGGACATTCCCAAAACATGTTACCAGAACTAGGATCCCACAGGACATTCCCAAAACATGTGACCAGAACACCTCAGGACATTCCACAAAAATGTGACAAGAACTGGGACCCCACAGGACATTCCCAAAACATGTGACCAGAACTGGGACCTCACAGGACATTCCTAAATTATGTGACCATAACTGGGAAACCACAGGACATTCCCAAATATGTGACCAGAACTGGGACACCACAGGACATTCCCAAAACATGTGACCAGAACTGGGACACCACAGGACATTCCCAAAACATGTGACCAGACCTGGGACACCACAGGACATTCCCAAAACATGTGACCAGAACTGGGACACCACAGGACATTCCCAAAACAAGACCAGAACTGGAACCCCACAAGACATTCCCAGAACATGTTACCAGACTGGGACATCACAGGACATTCCCAAATATGTGACCAGAACTGGGACACCACAGGACATTCCCAAAACATGTGACCAGAACTGGGACACCACAGGACATTCCCAAAACATGTGACCAGACCTTGGACACCACAGGACATTCCCAAAACATGTGACCAGAACTGGGACACCACAGGACATTCCCAAAACAAGACCAGAACTGGAACCCCAGAGGACATTCCCAAAACATGACCAGAACTGGGACACCACAGGACATTCCCAAAACATGACCAGAACTGGGACCTCACAGGACATTCCCAAAACATGACCATAACTTTGAAACCACAGGACATTCCCAAAACATGACCAGAACTGGGACACCACAGGACATTCCCAAAACATGACCAGAACTGGGACCTCACAGGACATTCCCAAAACATGACCATAACTTTGAAACCACAGGACATTCCCAAAATATGTCCAGAACTGCCACAGGACATTCCCAAAACATGTTGCCAGAACCGGGAAACCACAGGACATTCCCAAAACATGTGACCAGACTGGGACATCACAGGACATTCCCAAAACATGTAACCATAAATGGGACACCACAGGACATTCCCAAAACATGTGACCATAACTGGGACCCCACAGGATTGTCCCAAACCATGTGAAAATAACTGGGACACCACAGGACATTCCCAAAACATGTGACCAGACCGGAACATCACAGGACATTCCCAAAACATGTGACCAGAACACCTCAGGACATTCCCCAAAAATGTGACCAGAACTGGGACACCACAGTACATTCCCAACACATGTGACCAGAACTGGGACACCACATCACATTCCCAAAACATGTGACCAGACCTGGAACACCACAGGACATTCCCAAACCATGTGACCATAACTGGGAAACCACAGGACATTCCCAAAACATGACCAGAACTGGGACTCCACAGGACATTCCCAAAACATGTTACCAGAACTGGGACCCCACAGGACATTCCCAAAATATGTGACCAGAACACCTCAGGACATTCCCCAAAAATGTGACAAGAACTGGGACCCCAAAGGACATTCCCAAAACATGTGACCAGAACTGGGACCTCACAGGACATTCCTAAATTATGTGACCATAACTGGTAAACCACAGGACATTCCCAAATATGTGACCAGAACTGGGACACCACAGGACATTCCCAAAACATGTGACCAGAACTGGGACACCACAGGACATTCGCAAATCATGTGACCAGACCTGGGACACCACAGGACATTCCCAAAACATGTGACCAGACCTGGGACACCACAGGACATTCCCAAAACATGACCAGACCTGGAACCCCACAGGACATTCCCAAAACATGTGACCAGAACTGGGACACCACAGCACATTCCCAAAACATGTGACCAGACCTGGAACACCACAGGACATTCCCAAACCATGTGACCATAACTGGGAAACTACAGGACATTCCCAAAACATGACCAGAACTGGGACCCCACAGGACATTCCCAAAACATGTTACCAGAACTGGGACACCACAGGACATTCCCAAAACATGACCAGAACTAGGAACTCACAGGACATTCCCAAAACATGACCATAACTGGGACACCACAGGACATTCCCAAAATATGTCCAGAACTGGGACACCACAGGACATTCCCAAAAATGTGACCAGAACTGGGACACCACAGTACATTCCCAAAACATGTGACCAGAACTGGGACACCACAGCACATTCCCAAAACATGTGACCAGACCTGGAACCCCACAGGACATTCCCAAAACATGTGACCAGAACTGGGACACCACAGCACATTCCCAAAACATGTGACCAGACCTGGAACACCACAGGACATTCCCAAACCATGTGACCATAACTGGGAAACCACAAGACATTCCCAAAACATGACCAGAACTGGGACACCACAGGACATTCCCAAAACATGTTACCAGAACTGGGACCCCACAGGACATTCCCAAAACATGTGACCAGAACACCTCAGGACATTCCCCAAAAATGTGACAAGAACTGGGACCCCAAAGGACATTCCCAAAACATGTGACCAGAACTGGGACCTCACACGACATTCCTAAATTATGTGACCATAACTGGGAAACCACAGGACATTCCCAAATATGTGACCAGAACTGGGACACCACAGGACATTCCCAAAACATGTGACCAGAACTGGGACACCACAGGACATTCCCAAAACATGTGACCAGACCTGGGACACCACAGGATATTCCCAAAACATGTGACCAGACTGGGACATCACAGGACATTCCCAAAACATGTGACCATAACTGGGAAACTACAGGACATTCCCAAAACATGACCAGAACTGGGACCCCACAGGACATTCCCAAAACATGTTACCAGAACTGGGACACCACAGGACATTCCCAAAACATGACCAGAACTGGGACCTCACAGGACATTCCCAAAACATGACCATAACTGGGACACCACAGGACATTCCCAAAATATGTCCAGAACTGGGACACCACAGGACATTCCCAAAACATGTGACCAGACCTGGAACACCACAGGACATTCCCAAACCATGTGACCATAACTGGGAAACCACAGGACATTCCCAAAACATGACCATAACTGGGACACCACAGGACATTCCCAAAACATGTTGCCAGAACTGGGACCCCACAGGACATTCCCAAAACATGTGACCAGAACACCTCAGGACATTCCCCAAATATGTGACCAGAACTGGGACACCACAGGACATTCCCAAAACATGTGACCAGACCTGGAACCCCACAGGACATTCCCAAAACATGTGACCAGAACTGGGACACCACAGCACATTTCCAAAACATGTGACCAGACCTGGAACACCACAGGACATTCCCAAACCATGTGACCATAACTGGGAAACCACAGGGCATTCCCAAAACATGTAACCATAAATGGGACACCTAAGGACATTCCCAAAACATGTGACCATAACTGGGACCCCACAGGATTGTCCCAAACCATGTGAACATAACTGGGACACCACAGGACATTCCCAAAACATGTGACCAGAACACCTCAGGACATTCCCCAAAAATGTGACCAG
Organism: Oncorhynchus mykiss; assembly: GCF_057628025.1. Taxonomy (NCBI): domain Eukaryota; kingdom Metazoa; phylum Chordata; class Actinopteri; order Salmoniformes; family Salmonidae; genus Oncorhynchus; species Oncorhynchus mykiss. Next base: position 57,966,016 of record NC_143043.1, read on the forward strand.
AACTGGGACACCACAGCACATTCCCAAAACATGTGACCAGACTTGGAACCCCACAGGACATTCCCAAATCATGTGACCATAACTGGGAAACCACAGGACATTCCCAAAACATGACCAGAACTGGGACACCACAGGACATTCCCAAAACATGTTACCAGAACTAGGATCCCACAGGACATTCCCAAAACATGTGACCAGAACACCTCAGGACATTCCCCAAAAATGTGACAAGAACTGGGACCCCACAGGACATTCCCAAAACATGTGACCAGAACTGGGACCTCACAGGACATTCCTAAAATTATGTGACCATAACTGGGAAACCACAGGACATTCCCAAATATGTGACCAGAACTGGGACACCACAGGACATTCCCAAAACATGTGACCAGAACTGGGACACCACAGGACATTCCCAAAACATGACCAGAACTGGGACACCACAGGACATTCCCAAAACATGTGACCAGAACACCTCAGGACATTCCCACAAAAATGTGACCATAACTGGGAAACCACAGGACATTCCCAAAACATGACCAGAACTGGGACACCACAGGACATTCCCAAAACATGTTACCAGAACTAGGATCCCACAGGACATTCCCAAAACATGTGACCAGAACACCTCAGGACATTCCACAAAAATGTGACAAGAACTGGGACCCCACAGGACATTCCCAAAACATGTGACCAGAACTGGGACCTCACAGGACATTCCTAAATTATGTGACCATAACTGGGAAACCACAGGACATTCCCAAATATGTGACCAGAACTGGGACACCACAGGACATTCCCAAAACATGTGACCAGAACTGGGACACCACAGGACATTCCCAAAACATGTGACCAGACCTGGGACACCACAGGACATTCCCAAAACATGTGACCAGAACTGGGACACCACAGGACATTCCCAAAACAAGACCAGAACTGGAACCCCACAAGACATTCCCAGAACATGTTACCAGACTGGGACATCACAGGACATTCCCAAATATGTGACCAGAACTGGGACACCACAGGACATTCCCAAAACATGTGACCAGAACTGGGACACCACAGGACATTCCCAAAACATGTGACCAGACCTTGGACACCACAGGACATTCCCAAAACATGTGACCAGAACTGGGACACCACAGGACATTCCCAAAACAAGACCAGAACTGGAACCCCAGAGGACATTCCCAAAACATGACCAGAACTGGGACACCACAGGACATTCCCAAAACATGACCAGAACTGGGACCTCACAGGACATTCCCAAAACATGACCATAACTTTGAAACCACAGGACATTCCCAAAACATGACCAGAACTGGGACACCACAGGACATTCCCAAAACATGACCAGAACTGGGACCTCACAGGACATTCCCAAAACATGACCATAACTTTGAAACCACAGGACATTCCCAAAATATGTCCAGAACTGCCACAGGACATTCCCAAAACATGTTGCCAGAACCGGGAAACCACAGGACATTCCCAAAACATGTGACCAGACTGGGACATCACAGGACATTCCCAAAACATGTAACCATAAATGGGACACCACAGGACATTCCCAAAACATGTGACCATAACTGGGACCCCACAGGATTGTCCCAAACCATGTGAAAATAACTGGGACACCACAGGACATTCCCAAAACATGTGACCAGACCGGAACATCACAGGACATTCCCAAAACATGTGACCAGAACACCTCAGGACATTCCCCAAAAATGTGACCAGAACTGGGACACCACAGTACATTCCCAACACATGTGACCAGAACTGGGACACCACATCACATTCCCAAAACATGTGACCAGACCTGGAACACCACAGGACATTCCCAAACCATGTGACCATAACTGGGAAACCACAGGACATTCCCAAAACATGACCAGAACTGGGACTCCACAGGACATTCCCAAAACATGTTACCAGAACTGGGACCCCACAGGACATTCCCAAAATATGTGACCAGAACACCTCAGGACATTCCCCAAAAATGTGACAAGAACTGGGACCCCAAAGGACATTCCCAAAACATGTGACCAGAACTGGGACCTCACAGGACATTCCTAAATTATGTGACCATAACTGGTAAACCACAGGACATTCCCAAATATGTGACCAGAACTGGGACACCACAGGACATTCCCAAAACATGTGACCAGAACTGGGACACCACAGGACATTCGCAAATCATGTGACCAGACCTGGGACACCACAGGACATTCCCAAAACATGTGACCAGACCTGGGACACCACAGGACATTCCCAAAACATGACCAGACCTGGAACCCCACAGGACATTCCCAAAACATGTGACCAGAACTGGGACACCACAGCACATTCCCAAAACATGTGACCAGACCTGGAACACCACAGGACATTCCCAAACCATGTGACCATAACTGGGAAACTACAGGACATTCCCAAAACATGACCAGAACTGGGACCCCACAGGACATTCCCAAAACATGTTACCAGAACTGGGACACCACAGGACATTCCCAAAACATGACCAGAACTAGGAACTCACAGGACATTCCCAAAACATGACCATAACTGGGACACCACAGGACATTCCCAAAATATGTCCAGAACTGGGACACCACAGGACATTCCCAAAAATGTGACCAGAACTGGGACACCACAGTACATTCCCAAAACATGTGACCAGAACTGGGACACCACAGCACATTCCCAAAACATGTGACCAGACCTGGAACCCCACAGGACATTCCCAAAACATGTGACCAGAACTGGGACACCACAGCACATTCCCAAAACATGTGACCAGACCTGGAACACCACAGGACATTCCCAAACCATGTGACCATAACTGGGAAACCACAAGACATTCCCAAAACATGACCAGAACTGGGACACCACAGGACATTCCCAAAACATGTTACCAGAACTGGGACCCCACAGGACATTCCCAAAACATGTGACCAGAACACCTCAGGACATTCCCCAAAAATGTGACAAGAACTGGGACCCCAAAGGACATTCCCAAAACATGTGACCAGAACTGGGACCTCACACGACATTCCTAAATTATGTGACCATAACTGGGAAACCACAGGACATTCCCAAATATGTGACCAGAACTGGGACACCACAGGACATTCCCAAAACATGTGACCAGAACTGGGACACCACAGGACATTCCCAAAACATGTGACCAGACCTGGGACACCACAGGATATTCCCAAAACATGTGACCAGACTGGGACATCACAGGACATTCCCAAAACATGTGACCATAACTGGGAAACTACAGGACATTCCCAAAACATGACCAGAACTGGGACCCCACAGGACATTCCCAAAACATGTTACCAGAACTGGGACACCACAGGACATTCCCAAAACATGACCAGAACTGGGACCTCACAGGACATTCCCAAAACATGACCATAACTGGGACACCACAGGACATTCCCAAAATATGTCCAGAACTGGGACACCACAGGACATTCCCAAAACATGTGACCAGACCTGGAACACCACAGGACATTCCCAAACCATGTGACCATAACTGGGAAACCACAGGACATTCCCAAAACATGACCATAACTGGGACACCACAGGACATTCCCAAAACATGTTGCCAGAACTGGGACCCCACAGGACATTCCCAAAACATGTGACCAGAACACCTCAGGACATTCCCCAAATATGTGACCAGAACTGGGACACCACAGGACATTCCCAAAACATGTGACCAGAACTGGGACACGACAGGACATTCCCAAACCATGTGACCATAACTGGGAAACCACAGGACATTCCCAAAACATGACCAGAACTGGGACCTCACAGGACATTCCCAAAACATGACCAAAACTGGGACACCACAGGACATTCCCAAAATATGACCAGAACTGGGACACCACAGGACATTCCCAAAACATGTTACCAGAACTGGGACCGCACAGGACATTCCAAAAAAATGTTGCAAGAACTGGGAAACCACAGGACATTCCCAAAACATGTGACCAGACTGGGACATCACAGGATTGTCCCAAACCATGTGAACATAACTGGGACACCACAGGACATTCCCAAAACATGTGACCAGACTGGGAAATCACAGGACATTCCCAAAACATGTGACCAGAACACCTCAGGACATTACCCAAAAATGTGACCAGAACTGGGACACCACAGCACATTCCAAAAACATGTGACCAGAACTGGGACACCACAGCACATTTCCAAAACATGTGACCAGACCTGGAACCCCACAGGACATTCCCAAACCATGTGACCATAACTGGGAAACCACAGGACATTCCCAAAACATGACCAGAACTGGGACCCCACAGGACATTCCCAAAACATGTGACCAGAACACCACAGGACATTCCCCAAAAATGTGACAAGAACTGGGACCCCACAGGACATTCCCAAAACATGTGACCAGAACGGTGACCTCACAGGACATTCCTAAATTATGTGACCATAACTGGGAAACCACAGGACATTCCCAAATATGTGACCAGAACTGGGACACCACAGGACATTCCCAAAACATGTGACCAGAACTGGGACACCACAGGACATTCCCAAAACATGTGACCAGACCTGGGACACCACAGGACATTCCCAAAACATGTGACCAGAACTGGGACACCACAGGACATTCCCAAAACAAGACCAGAACTGGAACCCCACAAGACATTCCCAAAACATGTGACCAGACTGGGACATCACAGGACATTCCCAAATATGTGACCAGAACTGGGACACCACAGGACATTCCCAAAACATGTGACCAGAACTGGGACACCACAGGACATTCCCAAAACATGTGACCAGACCTGGGACACCACAGGACATTCCCAAAACAAGACCAGAACTGGAACCCCACAGGACATTCCCAAACCATGTGACCATAACTGGGAAATCACAGGACATTCCCAAAACATGACCAGAACTGAGACAGCACAGGACATTCCCAAAACATGACCAGAACTGGGACCTCACAGGACATTCCCAAAACATGACCATAACTGGGACACCACAGGACATTCCCAAAATATGTCCAGAACTGGGACACCACAGGACATTCCAAAAACATGTTGTCAGAACTGGGAAACCACAGGACATTCCCAAAACATGTGACCAGACTGGGACATCACAGGACATTCCCAAAACATGTAACCATAAATGGGACACCACAGGACATTCCCAAAACATGTGACCATAACTGGGACCCCACAGGATTGTCCCAAACCATGTGAACATAACTGGGACACCACAGGACATTCCCAAAACATGTGACCAGACTGGAACATCACAGGACATTCCCAAAACATGTGACCAGAACACCTCAGGACATTCCCCAAAAATGTGACCAGAACTGGGACACCACAGGACATTCCCAAAACATGTGACCATAACTGGGAAACCACAGGACATTCCCAAAACATGACCAGAACTGGGACACCACAGGACATTCCCAAAACATGTTACCAGAACTAGGACCCCACAGGACATTCCCAAAACATGTGACCAGAACTGGGACCTCACAGGACATTCCTAAATTATGTGACCATAACTGGGAAACCACAGGACATTCCCAAATATGTGACCAGAACTGGGACACCACAGGACATTCCCAAAACATGTGACCAGAACTGGGACACCACAGGACATTCCCAAAACATGTGACCAGACCTGGGACACCACAGGACATTCCCAAAACATGTGACCAGAACTGGGACACCACAGGACATTCCCAAAACAAGACCAGAACTGGAACCCCACAAGACATTCCCAGAACATGTGACCAGACTGGGACATCACAGGACATTCCCAAATATGTGACCAGAACTGGGACACCACAGGACATTCCCAAAACATGTGACCAGAACTGGGACACCACAGGACATTCCCAAAACATGTGACCAGAACTGGGACACCACAGGACATTCCCAAAACATGTGACCAGAACTGGGACACCACAGGACATTCCCAAAACAAGACCAGAACTGGAACCCCACAGGACATTCCCAAACCATGTGACCATAACTGGGAAACCACAGGACATTCCCAAAACATGACCAGAACTGGGACACCACAGGACATTCCCAAAACATGACCAGAACTGGGACCTCACGGGACATTCCCAAAACATGACCATAACTGGGAAACCACAGGACATTCCCAAAATATGTCCAGAACTGGGACACCACAGGACATTCCCAAAACATGTTGCCAGAACCGGGAAACCACAGGACATTCCCAAAACATGTGACCAGACTGGGACATCACAGGACATTCCCAAAACATGTAACCATAAATAGGACACCACAGGACATTCCCAAAACATGTGACCATAACTGGGACCCCACAGGATTGTCCCAAACCATGTGAACATAACTGGGACACCACAGGACATTCCCAAAACATGTGACCAGACTGGAACATCACAGGACATTCCCAAAACATGTGACCAGAACACCTCAGGACATTCCCCAAAAATGTAACCAGAACTGGGACACCACAGGACATTCCCAAAACATGTGACCAGAACTGGGACACCACAGCACATTCCCAAAACATGTGACCAGACCTGGAACACCACAGGACATTCCCAAACCATGTGACCATAACTGGGAAACCACAGGACATTCCCAAAACATGACCAGAACTGGGACACCACAGGAGATTTCCAAAACATGTTACCAGAACTGGGACCCCACAGGACATTCCCAAAACATGTGACCAGAACACCTCAGGACATTCCCCAAAAATGTGACAAGAACTGGGACCCCAAATGACATTCCCAAAACATGTGACCAGAACTGGAACCTCACAGGACATTCCTAAATTATGTGACCATAACTGGGAAACCACAGGACATTCCCAAATATGTGACCAGAACTGGGACACCAAAGGACATTCCCAAAACATGTGACCAGAACTGGGACACCACAGGACATTCCCAAAACATGTGACCAGACCTGGGACACCACAGGACATTCCCAAAACATGTGACCAGACTGGGACATCACAGGACATTCCCAAACCATGTGACCATAACTGGGAAACTACAGGACATTCCCAAAACATGACCAGAACTGGGACCCCACAGGACATTCCCAAAACATGTTACCAGAACTGGGACACCACAGGACATTCCCAAAACATGACCAGAACTGGGACCTCACAGGACATTCCCAAAACATGACCATAACTGGGACACCACAGGATATTCCCAAAATATGTCCAGAACTGGGACACCACAGGACATTCCCAAAACATGTGACCAGACCTGGAACACCACAGGACATTCCCAAACCATGTGACCATAACTGGGAAACCACATGACATTCCAAAAACATGACCAGAACTGGGACACCACAGGACATTCCCAAAACATGTTACCAGAACTGGGACCCCACAGGACATTCCCAAGACATGTGACCAGAACACCTCAGGACATTCCCCAAAAATGTGACAAGAACTGGGACCCCACAGGACATTCCCAAAACATGTGACCAGAACTGGGACCTCACAGGACATTCCTAAATTATGTGACCATAACTGGAAAACCACAGGACATTCCCAAATATGTGACCAGAACTGGGACACCACAGGACATTCCCAAAACATGTGACCAGAACTGGGACACGACAGGACATTCCAAAAACATGTGACCAGAACTGGGACACCACAGGACATTCCCAAACCATGTGACCATAACTGGGAAACCACAGGACATTCCCAAAACATGACCAGAACTGGGACCTCACAGGACATTCCCAAAACATGACCAAAACTGGGACACCACAGGACATTCCCAAAATATGACCAGAACTGGGACACCACAGGACATTCCCAAAACATGTTACCAGAACTGGGACCGCACAGGACATTCCAAAAAAATGTTGCAAGAACTGGGAAACCACAGGACATTCCCAAAACATGTGACCAGACTGGGACATCACAGGATTGTCCCAAACCATGTGAACATAACTGGGACACCACAGGACATTCCCAAAACATGTGACCAGACTGGGAAATCACAGGACATTCCCAAAACATGTGACCAGAACACCTCAGGACATTACCCAAAAATGTGACCAGAACTGGGACACCACAGCACATTCCAAAAACATGTGACCAGAACTGGGACACCACAGCACATTTCCAAAACATGTGACCAGACCTGGAACCCCACAGGACATTCCCAAACCATGTGACCATAACTGGGAAACCACAGGACATTCCCAAAACATGACCAGAACTGGGACCCCACAGGACATTCCCAAAACATGTGACCAGAACACCACAGGACATTCCCCAAAAATGTGACAAGAACTGGGACCCCACAGGACATTCCCAAAACATGTGACCAGAACGGTGACCTCACAGGACATTCCTAAATTATGTGACCATAACTGGGAAACCACAGGACATTCCCAAATATGTGACCAGAACTGGGACACCACAGGACATTCCCAAAACATGTGACCAGAACTGGGACACCACAGGACATTCCCAAAACATGTGACCAGACCTGGGACACCACAGGACATTCCCAAAACATGAGACCAGAACTGGGACACCACAGGACATTCCCAAAACAAGACCAGAACTGGAACCCCACAAGACATTCCCAAAACATGTGACCAGACTGGGACATCACAGGACATTCCCAAATATGTGACCAGAACTGGGACACCACAGGACATTCCCAAAACATGTGACCAGAACTGGGACACCACAGGACATTCCCAAAACATGTGACCAGACCTGGGACACCACAGGACATTCCCAAAACAAGACCAGAACTGGAACCCCACAGGACATTCCCAAACCATGTGACCATAACTGGGAAATCACAGGACATTCCCAAAACATGACCAGAACTGAGACAGCACAGGACATTCCCAAAACATGACCAGAACTGGGACCTCACAGGACATTCCCAAAACATGACCATAACTGGGACACCACAGGACATTCCCAAAATATGTCCAGAACTGGGACACCACAGGACATTCCAAAAACATGTTGTCAGAACTGGGAAACCACAGGACATTCCCAAAACATGTGACCAGACTGGGACATCACAGGACATTCCCAAAACATGTAACCATAAATGGGACACCACAGGACATTCCCAAAACATGTGACCATAACTGGGACCCCACAGGATTGTCCCAAACCATGTGAACATAACTGGGACACCACAGGACATTCCCAAAACATGTGACCAGACTGGAACATCACAGGACATTCCCAAAACATGTGACCAGAACACCTCAGGACATTCCCCAAAAATGTGACCAGAACTGGGACACCACAGGACATTCCCCAAACATGTGACCATAACTGGGAAACCACAGGACATTCCCAAAACATGACCAGAACTGGGACACCACAGGACATTCCCAAAACATGTTACCAGAACTAGGACCCCACAGGACATTCCCAAAACATGTGACCAGAACACCTCAGGACATTCCCCAAAAATGTGACAAGAACTGGGACCCCACACGACATTCCCAAAACATGTGACCAGAACTGGGACCTCACAGGACATTCCTAAATTATGTGACCATAACTGGGAAACCACAGGACATTCCCAAATATGTGACCAGAACTGGGACACCACAGGACATTCCCAAAACATGTGACCAGAACTGGGACACCACAGGACATTCCCAAAACATGTGACCAGACCTGGGACACCACAGGACATTCCCAAAACATGTGACCAGAACTGGGACACCACAGGACATTCCCAAAACATGTGACCATAACTGGGAAACCACAGGACATTCCCAAAACATGACCAGAACTGGGACCTCACAGGACATTCCCAAAACATGACCAAAACTGGGACACCACAGGACATTCCCAAAATATGACCAGAACTGGGACACCACAGGACATTCCCAAAACATGTTACCAGAACTGGGACCGCACAGGACATTCCAAAAAAATGTTGCAAGAACTGGGAAACCATAGGACATTCCCAAAACATGTGACCAGACTGGGACATCACAGGATTGTCCCAAACCATGTGAACATAACTGGGACACCACAGGACATTCCCAAAACATGTGACCAGACTGGGAAATCACAGGACATTCCCAAAACATGTGACCAGAACACCTCAGGACATTACCCAAAAATGTGACCAGAACTGGGACACCACAGCACATTCCAAAAACATGTGACCAGAACTGGGACACCACAGCACATTTCCAAAACATGTGACCAGACCTGGAACCCCACAGGACATTCCCAAACCATGTGACCATAACTGGGAAACCACAGGACATTCCCAAAACATGACCAGAACTGGGACCCCACAGGACATTCCCAAAACATGTGACCAGAACACCACAGGACATTCCCCAAAAATGTGACAAGAACTGGGACCCCACAGGACATTCCCAAAACATGTGACCAGAACGGTGACCTCACAGGACATTCCTAAATTATGTGACCATAACTGGGAAACCACAGGACATTCCCAAATATGTGACCAGAACTGGGACACCACAGGACATTCCCAAAACATGTGACCAGAACTGGGACACCACAGGACATTCCCAAAACATGTGACCAGACCTGGGACACCACAGGACATTCCCAAAACATGAGACCAGAACTGGGACACCACAGGACATTCCCAAAACAAGACCAGAACTGGAACCCCACAAGACATTCCCAAAACATGTGACCAGACTGGGACATCACAGGACATTCCCAAATATGTGACCAGAACTGGGACACCACAGGACATTCCCAAAACATGTGACCAGAACTGGAACCCCACAAGACATTCCCAAAACATGTGACCAGACTGGGACATCACAGGACATTCCCAAATATGTGACCAGAACTGGGACACCACAGGACATTCCCAAACCATGTGACCATAACTGGGAAATCACAGGACATTCCCAAAACATGACCAGAACTGAGACAGCACAGGACATTCCCAAAACATGACCAGAACTGGGACCTCACAGGACATTCCCAAAACATGACCATAACTGGGACACCACAGGACATTCCCAAAATATGTCCAGAACTGGGACACCACAGGACATTCCAAAAACATGTTGTCAGAACTGGGAAACCACAGGACATTCCCAAAACATGTGACCAGACTGGGACATCACATGACATTCCCAAAACATGTAACCATAAATGGGACACCACAGGACATTCCCAAAACATGTGACCATAACTGGGACCCCACAGGATTGTCCCAAACCATGTGAACATAACTGGGACACCACAGGACATTCCCAAAACATGTGTCCAGACTGGAACATCACAGGACATTCCCAAAACATGTGACCAGAACACCTCAGGACATTCCCCAAAAATGTGACCAGAACTGGGACACCACAGGACATTCCCCAAACATGTGACCATAACTGGAAAACCACAGGACATTCCCAAAACATGACCAGAACTGGGACACCACAGGACATTCCCAAAACATGTTACCAGAACTAGGACCCCACAGGACATTCCCAAAACATGTGACCAGAACACCTCAGGACATTCCCCAAAAATGTGACAAGAACTGGGACCCCACACGACATTCCCAAAACATGTGACCAGAACTGGGACCTCACAGGACATTCCTAAATTATGTGACCATAACTGGGAAACCACAGGACATTCCCAAATATGTGACCAGAACTGGGACACCACAGGACATTCCCAAAACATGTGACCAGAACTGGGACACCACAGGACATTCCCAAAACATGTGACCAGACCTGGGACACCACAGGACATTCCCAAAACATGTGACCAGAACTGGGACACCACAGGACATTCCCAAAACAAGACCAGAACTGGAACCCCACAAGACATTCCCAGAACATGTGACCAGACTGGGACATCACAGGACATTCCCAAATATGTGACCAGAACTGGGACACCACAGGACATTCCCAAAACATGTGACCAGAACTGGGACACCACAGGACATTCCCAAAACATGTGACCAGAACTGGGACACCACAGGACATTCCCAAAACATGTGACCAGAACTGGGACACCACAGGACATTCCCAAAACAAGACCAGAACTGGAACCCCACAGGACATTCCCAAACCATGTGACCATAACTGGGAAACCACAGGACATTCCCAAAACATGTTACCAGAACTAGGACCCCACAGGACATTCCCAAAACATGTGACCAGAACACCTCAGGACATTCCCCAAAAATGTGACAAGAACTGGGACCCCACACGACATTCCCAAAACATGTGACCAGAACTGGGACCTCACAGGACATTCCTAAATTATGTGACCATAACTGGGAAACCACAGGACATTCCCAAATATGTGACCAGAACTGGGACACCACAGGACATTCCCAAAACATGTGACCAGAACTGGGACACCACAGGACATTCCCAAAACATGTGACCAGACCTGGGACACCACAGGACATTCCCAAAACATGTGACCAGAACTGGGACACCACAGGACATTCCCAAAACAAGACCAGAACTGGAACCCCACAAGACATTCCCAGAACATGTGACCAGACTGGGACATCACAGGACATTCCCAAATATGTGACCAGAACTGGGACACCACAGGACATTCCCAAAACATGTGACCAGAACTGGGACACCACAGGACATTCCCAAAACATGTGACCAGAACTGGGACACCACAGGACATTCCCAAAACATGTGACCAGAACTGGGACACCACAGGACATTCCCAAAACAAGACCAGAACTGGAACCCCACAGGACATTCCCAAACCATGTGACCATAACTGGGAAACCACAGGACATTCCCAAAACATGACCAGAACTGGGACACCACAGGACATTCCCAAAACATGACCAGAACTGGGACCTCACAGGACATTCCCAAAACATGACCATAACTGGGAAACCACAGGACATTCCCAAAACATGTGACCAGACTGGGACATCACAGGACATTCCCAAAACATGTAACCATAAATGGGACACCACAGGACATTCCCAAAACATGTGACCATAACTGGGACCCCACAGGATTGTCCCAAACCATGTGAACATAACTGGGACACCACAGGACATTCCCAAAACATGTGACCAGACTGGAACATCACAGGACATTCCCAAAACATGTGACCAGAACACCTCAGGACATTCCCCAAAAATGTAACCAGAACTGGGACACCACAGGACATTCCCAAAACATGTGACCAGAACTGGGACACCACAGCACATTCCCAAAACATGTGACCAGACCTGGAACACCACAGGACATTCCCAAACCATGTGACCATAACTGGGAAACCACAGGACATTCCCAAAACATGACCAGAACTGGGACACCACAGGACATTTCCAAAACATGTTACCAGAACTGGGACCCCACAGGACATTCCCAAAACATGTGACCAGAACACCTCAGGACATTCCCCAAAAATGTGACAAGAACTGGGACCCCAAATGACATTCCCAAAACATGTGACCAGAACTGGAACCTCACAGGACATTCCTAAATTATGTGACCATAACTGGGAAACCACAGGACATTCCCAAATATGTGACCAGAACTGGGACACCAAAGGACATTCCCAAAACATGTGACCAGAACTGGGACACCACAGGACATTCCCAAAACATGTGACCAGACCTGGGACACCACAGGACATTCCCAAAACATGTGACCAGACTGGGACATCACAGGACATTCCCAAACCATGTGACCATAACTGGGAAATTACAGGACATTCCCAAAACATGACCAGAACTGGGACCCCACAGGACATTCCCAAAACATGTTACCAGAACTGGGACACCACAGGACATTCCCAAAACATGACCAGAACTGGGACCTCACAGGACATTCCCAAAACATGACCATAACTGGGACACCACAGGACATTCCCAAAATATGTCCAGAACTGGGACACCACAGGACATTCCCAAAACATGTGACCAGACCTGGAACACCACAGGACATTCCCAAACCATGTGACCATAACTGGGAAACCACATGACGTTCCAAAAACATGACCAGAACTGGGACACCACAGGACATTCCCAAAACATGTTACCAGAACTGGGACCCCACAGGACATTCCCAAAACATGTGACCAGAACACCTCAGGACATTCCCCAAAAATGTGACAAGAACTGGGACCCCACAGGACATTCCCAAAACATGTGACCAGAACTGGGACCTCACAGGAGATTCCTAAATTATGTGACCATAACTGGGAAACCACAGGACAATGCCAAATATGTGACCAGAACTGGGACACCACAGGACATTCCCAAAACATGTGACCAGAACTGGGACACCACAGGACATTCCCAAAACATGTGACCAGACCTGGGACACCACAGGACATTCCCAAAACATGTGACCAGACTGGGACATCACAGGACATTCCCAAACCATGTGACCATAACTGGGAAATTACAGGACATTCCCAAAACATGACCAGAACTGGGACCCCACAGGACATTCCCAAAACATGTTACCAGAACTGGGACACCACAGGACATTCCCAAAACATGACCAGAACTGGGACCTCACAGGACATTCCCAAAACATGACCATAACTGGGACACCACAGGACATTCCCAAAATATGTCCAGAACTGGGACACCACAGGACATTCCCAAAACATGTGACCAGACCTGGAACACCACAGGACATTCCCAAACCATGTGACCATAACTGGGAAACCACATGACATTCCAAAAACATGACCAGAACTGGGACACCACAGGACATTCCCAAAACATGTTACCAGAACTGGGACCCCACAGGACATTCCCAAAACATGTGACCAGAACACCTCAGGACATTCCCCAAAAATGTGACAAGAACTGGGACCCCACAGGACATTCCCAAAACATGTGACCAGAACTGGGACCTCACAGGACATTCCTAAATTATGTGACCATAACTGGGAAACCACAGGACAATGCCAAATATGTGACCAGAACTGGGACACCACAGGACATTCCCAAAACATGTGACCAGAACTGGGACACCACAGGACATTCCCAAAACATGACCAGAACTGGGACCTCAAAGGACATTCCCAAAACATGACCATAACTGGGACACCACAGGACATTTCCAAAATATGTCCAGAACTGGGACACAACAGGACATTCCCAAAACATGTTACCAGAACTGGGACCCCACAGGAAATTCCAAAAACATGTTGTCAGAACTGGGAAACCACAAGACATTCCCAAAACATGTGACCATAACTGGGACACCACAGGACATTCCCAAAACATGTGACCATAACTGGGACCCCACAGGATTGTCCCAAACCATGTGAACATAACTGGGACACCACAGGACATTCTCAAAACATGTGACCAGACTGGGACATCACAAGACATTCCCAAAACATGTGACCAGAACTGGGACACCACAGCACATTCCCAAAACATGTGACCAGACCTGGAACCCCACAGGACATTCCCAAACCATGTGACCATAACTGCGAAACCACAGGACATTCCCAAAACATGACCAGAACTGGGACACCTCTGGACATTCGCAAAACATGTGACCAGAACACCTCAGGACATTCCCAAAACATGTGACCAGACCTGGAACACCACAGGACATTCCCAAAACATGTGACCAGAACTGGGACACCACAGCACATTCCCAAAACATGTGACCAGACCTGGAACACCACAGGACATTCCCAAACCATGTGACCATAACTGGGAAACCACAGGACATTCCCAAAACATGACCAGAACTGGGACACCACAGGACATTCCCAAAACATGTGACCAGAACACCTCAGGACATTCCCCAAAAATGTGACAAGAACTGGGACCCCAAATGACATTCCCAAAACATGTGACCAGAACTGGAACCTCACAGGACATTCCTAAATTATGTGACCATAACTGGGAAACCACAGGACATTCCCAAATATGTGACCAGAACTGGGACACCAAAGGACATTCCCAAAACATGTGACCAGAACTGGGACACCACAGGACATTCCCAAAACATGTGACCAGACCTGGGACACCACAGGACATTCCCAAAACATGTGACCAGACTGGGACATCACAGGACATTCCCAAACCATGTGACCATAACTGGGAAACTACAGGACATTCCCAAAACATGACCAGAACTGGGACCCCACAGGACATTCCCAAAACATGTTACCAGAACTGGGACACCACAGGACATTCCCAAAACATGACCAGAACTGGGACCTCACAGGACATTCCCAAAACATGACCATAACTGGGACACCACAGGACATTCCCAAAATATGTCCAGAACTGGGACACCACAGGACATTCCCAAAACATGTGACCAGACCTGGAACACCACAGGACATTCCCAAACCATGTGACCATAACTGGGAAACCACATGACATTCCCAAAACATGTGACCAGAACTGGGACCTCACAGGACATTCCTAAATTATGTGACCATAACTGGAAAACCACAGGACAATGCCAAATATGTGACCAGAACTGGGACACCACAGGACATTCCCAAAACATGTGACCAGAACTGGGACACCACAGGACATTCCCAAAACATGACCAGAACTGGGACCTCAAAGGACATTCCCAAAACATGACCAGAACTGGGACCCCACAGGACATTCCCAAAACATGACCATAACTGGGACACCACAGGACATTCCCAAAACATGTGACCTGAACTGGGACACCACAGGATATTCCCAAAACATGTGACCATAACTGGGACCCCACAGGACATTCCAAAACCATGTGAACATAACTGGGACACCACAGGACATTCCCAAAACATGACCAGAACTGGGACCCCACAGGACATTCCCAAAACATGTGGCCAGAACTGGGAAACAACAGGACATTCCCAAAACATGTGACCAGACTGGGACATTGCAGGACATTCCCAAAACATGTGACCAGAACACCTCAGGAAATTCCCCAAAAATGTGACCAGAACTGGGACCCCACAGGACATTCCCAAAACATGTGACCAGAACTGGGAATCCACAGGACATTCCCAAAACATGACCAGAACTGGGACCCCACAGGACATTCCCAAAACATGTGGCCAGAACTGGGAAACCACAGGACATTCCCAAAACATGTGACCAGAACTGGGACACCACAGGACATTCCCAAAACATGTGACCAGAACTGGGACCCCACAGGACATTCCCACAACATTTGACCATAATTGGGACCCCACAGGATATTCCCAAACCATGTGAACATAACTGGAACACCACAGGACATTCCCAAAACATGACCAGAACTGGGACACCACAGGACATTCCCAAAACATGTGGCCAGAACTGGGAAACCACAGGACATTCCCAAAACATGTGACCAGAACTGGGACACCACAGGACATTCCAAAAACATGTGACCAGTACTGGGACACCACAGGACATTCCTAAAATCTGTGGCCAGAACTGGGACACCACAGGACATTCCCAAAACAAGACCAGAACTGGAACCCCACAGGACATTCCTAAAACATGTGACCATAACTGGGAAACCACAGGACATTCCCAAAACATGACCAGAACTGGGACCCCACAGGACATTCCCAAACCATGTGACCAGAACTGGGACAAAACAGGACATTCCCAAGACATGACCAGAACTGGGACCCCACAGGACATTCCCAAAACATGACCATAACTGGGACACCACAGGACATTCCCAAAATGTGACCAGTACTGGAACCCCACAGGGCATTCCCAAACCTTGTGACAATAACTGGGAAACCACGAGACATTCCGAAAACAATACCAGAACTGGGACCCCACTGGACATTCCCAAAACATGACCATAACTGGGACACCACAGGACATTCCCAAAATATGACCAGAACTGGGACACCACAGGACATTCCCAAAACATGTTACCAGAACTGGGACCCCACAGGACATTCCCACATTTGACCATAATTGGGACCCCACAGGATATTCCCAAACCATGTGAACATAACTGGAACACCACAGGACATTCCCAAAACATGACCAGAACTGGGACACCACAGGACATTCCCAAAACATGTGGCCAGAACTGGGAAACCACAGGACATTCCCAAAACATGTGACCTGAACTGGGACACCACAGGACATTCCCAAAACATGTGACCATAACTGGGACCCCACAGGACATTCCAAAACATGTGACCAGACTGGGACACCACAGGACATTCCCAAAACATGTGACCAGACCTGGGACACCACAGGACATTCCCAAAACATGTGACCAGACTGTGACATCACAGGACATTCCCAAACCATGTGACCATAACTGGGAAACTACAGGACATTCCCAAAACATGACCAGAACTGGGACCCCACAGGACATTCCCAAAACATGATACCAGAACTGGGACACCACAGGACATTCCCAAAACATGACCAGAACTGGGACATCACAGGACATTCCCAAAACATGACCATAACTGGGACACCACAGGACATTCCCAAAATATGTCCAGAACTGGGACACCACAGGACATTCCCAAAACATGTGACCAGACCTGGAACACCACAGGACATTCCCAAACCATGTGACCAGAACTGGGACAAAACAGGACATTCCCAAGACACGACCAGAACTGGGACCCCACAGGACATTCCCAAAACATGACCATAACTGGGACACCACAGGACATTCCTAAAACATGTGACCATAACTGGGAAACCACAGGACATTCCCAAAACATGACCAGAACTGGGACCCCACAGGACATTCCCAAACCATGTGACCAGAACTGGGACAAAACAGGACTTTCCCAAGACATGACCAGAACTGGGACCCCACAGGACATTCCCAAAACATGACCATAACTGGGACACCACAGGACATTCCCAAAACATGTGACCTGAACTGGGACACCACAGGATATTCCCAAAACATGTGACCATAACTGGGAACCCACAGGACATTCCAAAACCATGTGAACATAACTGGGACACCACAGGACATTCCCAAAACATGACCAGAACTGGGACCCCACAGGACATTCCCAAAACATGTGGCCAGAACTGGGAAACAACAGGACATTCCCAAAACATGTGACCAGACTGGGACATTGCAGGACATTCCCAAAACATGTGACCAGAACACCTCAGGAAATTCCCCAAAAATGTGACCAGAACTGGGACCCCACAGGACATTCCCAAAACATGTGACCAGAACTGGGAATCCACAGGACATTCCCAAAACATGACCAGAACTGGGACCCCACAGGACATTCCCAAAACATGTGGCCAGAACTGGGAAACCACAGGACATTCCCAAAACATGTGACCAGAACTGGGACACCACAGGACATTCCAAAAACATGTGACCAGTACTGGGACACCACAGGACATTCCTAAAATCTGTGACCAGAACTGGGACACCACAGGACATTCCCAAAACAAGACCAGAACTGGAACCCCACAGGACATTCCTAAAACATGTGACCATAACTGGGAAACCACAGGACATTCCCAAAACATGACCAGAACTGGGACCCCACAGGACATTCCCAAACCATGTGACCAGAACTGGGACAAAACAGGACATTCCCAAGACATGACCAGAACTGGGACCCCACAGGACATACCCAAAACATGACCATAACTGGGACACCACAGGACATTCCCAAAATGTGACCAGTACTGGAACCCCACAGGGCATTCCCAAACCTTGTGACAATAACTGGGAAACCACGAGACATTCCGAAAACAATACCAGAACTGGGACCCCACTGGACATTCCCAAAACATGACCATAACTGGGACACCACAGGACATTCCCAAAATATGACCAGAACTGGGACACCACAGGACATTCCCAAAACATGTTACCAGAACTGGGACCCCACAGGACATTCCCACAACATTTGACCATAATTGGGACCCCACAGGATATTCCCAAACCATGTGAACATAACTGGAACACCACAGGACATTCCCAAAACATGACCAGAACTGGGACACCACAGGACATTCCCAAAACATGTGGCCAGAACTGGAAAACCACAGGACATTCCCAAAACATGTGACCAGAACTGGGACACCACAGGACATTCCAAAAACATGTGACCAGTACTGGGACACCACAGGACATTCCTAAAATCTGTGACCAGAACTGGGACACCACAGGACATTCCCAAAACAAGACCAGAACTGGAACCCCACAGGACATTCCTAAAACATGTGACCATAACTGGGAAACCACAGGACATTCCCAAAACATGACCAGAACTGGGACCCCACAGGACATTCCCAAAACATGTGGCCAGAACTGGGAAACCACAGGACATTCCCAAACATGTGACCAGAACTGGGACACCACAGGACATTCCAAAAACATGTGACCAGAACTGGGACACCACAGGACATTCCAAAAACATGTGACCAGTACTGGGACACCACAGGACATTCCTAAAATCTGTGACCAGAACTGGGACACCACAGGACATTCCCAAAACAAGACCAGAACTGGAACCCCAAAGGACATTCCTAAAACATGTGACCATAACTGGGAAACCACAGGACATTCCCAAAACATGACCAGAACTGGGACCCCACAGGACATTCCCAAACCATGTGACCAGAACTGGGACAAAACAGGACATTCCCAAGACATGACCAGAACTGGGACCCCACAGGACATTCCCAAAACATGACCATAACTGGGACACCACAGGACATTCCCAAAATGTGACCAGTACTGGAACCCCACAGGGCACTCCCAAACCTTGTGACAATAACTGGGAAACCACGAGACATTCCGAAAACAATACCAGAACTGGGACCCCACTGGACATTCCCAAAACATGACCATAACTGGGACACCAAAGGACATTCCCAAAATATGACCAGAACTGGGACACCACAGGACATTCCCAAAACATGTTACCAGAACTGGGACCCCACAGGACATTCCCACAACATTTGACCATAATTGGGACCCCACAGGATATTCCCAAACCATGTGAACATAACTGGAACACCACAGGACATTCCCAAAACATGACCAGAACTGGGACACCACAGGACATTCCCAAAACATGTGGCCAGAACTGGGAAACCACAGGACATTCCCAAAACATGTGACCAGAACTGGGACACCACAGGACATTCCAAAAACATGTGACCAGTACTGGGACACCACAGGACATTCCTAAAATCTGTGACCAGAACTGGGACACCACAGGACATTCCCAAAACAAGACCAGAACTGGAACCCCACAGGACATTCCTAAAACATGTGACCATAACTGGGAAACCACAGGACATTCCCAAAACATGACCAGAACTGGGACCCCACAGGACATTCCCAAACCATGTGACCAGAACTGGGAAAACACAGGACATTCCCAAAACATGTGACCTGAACTGGGACACCACAGGACATTCCCAAAACATGTGACCATAACTGGGACCCCACAGGACATTCCAAAACCATGTGAACATAACTGGGACACCACAGGACATTCCCAAAACATGACCAGAACTGGGACCCCACAGGACATTCCCAAAACATGTGGCCAGAACTGGGAAACAACAGGACATTCCCAAAACATGTGACCAGACTGGGACATCACAGGACATTCCCAAATATGTGACCAGACTGGGACATCACAGGACATTCCCAAAACATGTGACCAGAACACCTCAGGACATTCCCCAAAAATGTGACCAGAACTGGGAGTCCACAGGACATTCCCAAAACATGACCAGAACTTGGACCCCACAGGACATTCCCAAAACATGTGACCAGAACTGGGACAAAACAGGACATTACCAAGACATGACCAGAACTGGGACCCCACAGGACATTCCCAAAACATGACCATAACTGGGACACCACAAGACATTCCAAAAACATGTGACCAGTACTGGGACACCACAGGACATTCCTAAAATCTGTGACTAGAACTGGGACACCACAGGACATTCCCAAAACAAGACCAGAACTGGAACCCCACAGGACATTCCTAAAACATGTGACCATAACTGGGAAACCACAGGACATTCCCAAAACATGACCAGAACTGGAACCCCACAGGACATTCCCAAACCATGTGACCAGAACTGGGACAACACAGGACATTCCCAAGACATGACCATAACTGGGACCCCACAGGACATTCCCAAAATGTGACCAGAACTGGAACCCCACAGGGCATTCCCAAACCTTGTGACCATAACTGGGAAACCACAGGACATTCCCAAAACATGACCAGAACTGGGACCCCACTGGACATTCCCAAAACATGACCATAACTGGGACACCACAGGACATTCCCAAAATATGACCAGAACTGGGACACCACAGGACATTCCCAAAACATGTTACCAGAACTGGGACCCCATAGGACATTCCCACAACATGTGACCATAATTGGGACCCCACAGGATATTCCCAAACCATGTGAACATAACTGGAACACCACAGGACATTCCCAAGACATGACCAGAACTGGGACCCCACAGGACATTCCCAAACCATGTGACCAGAACTGGGACAAAACAGGACATTCCCAAGACATGACCAGAACTGGGACCCCACAGGACATTCCCAAAACATGACCATAACTGGGACACCACAGGACATTCCCAAAACATGACCAGAACTGGGACCCCACAGGACATTCCCAAAACATGTGACCATAACTGGGAAACCACAGGACATTCCCAAAACATGACCAGAACTGGGACCCCACAGGACATTCCCAAACCATGTGACCAGAACTGGGACAAAACAGGACATTCCCAAGACATGACCAGAACTGGGACCCCACAGGACATTCCCAAAACATGGCCAGAACTGGGAAACAACAGGACATTCCCAAAACATGTGACCAGACTGGGACATCACAGGACATTCCCAAAACATGTGACCAGAACACCTCAGGAAATTCCCCAAAAATGTGACCAGAACTGGGA
Organism: Oncorhynchus mykiss; assembly: GCF_057628025.1. NCBI lineage: Eukaryota > Metazoa > Chordata > Actinopteri > Salmoniformes > Salmonidae > Oncorhynchus > Oncorhynchus mykiss. The sequence goes on from NC_143043.1 coordinate 57,988,955, forward strand.
CCCCACAGGACATTCCCAAAACATGTGACCAGAACTGGGAATCCACAGGACATTCCCAAAACATGACCAGAACTGGTACCCCACAGGACATTCCCAAAACATGTGGCCAGAACTGGGAAACCACAGGACATTCCCAAAACATGTGACCAGAACTGGGACACCACAGGACATTCCAAAAACATGTGACCAGTGCTGGGACACCACAGGACATTCCTAAAATCTGTGACCAGAACTGGGACACCACAGGACATTCCCAAAACAAGACCAGAACTGGAACCCCACAGGACATTCCTAAAACATGTGACCATAACTGGGAAACCACAGGACATTCCCAAAACATGACCAGAACTGGGACCCCACAGGACATTCCCAAACCATGTGACCAGAACTGGGACAAAACAGGACATTCCCAAGACATGACCAGAACTGGGACCCCACAGGACATTCCCAAAACATGACCATAACTGGGACACCACAGGACATTCCCAAAACATGACCAGAACTGGGACCCCACAGGACATTCCCAAAACATGTGGCCAGAACTGGGAAACAACAGGACATTCCCAAAACATGTGACCAGACTGGGACATCACAGGACATTCCCAAAACATGTGACCAGAACACCTCAGGAAATTCCCCAAAAATGTGACCAGAACTGGGACCCCACAGGACATTCCCAAAACATGTGACCAGAACTGGGAATCCACAGGACATTCCCAAAACATGACCAGAACTGGTACCCCACAGGACATTCCCAAAACATGTGGCCAGAACTGGGAAACCACAGGACATTCCCAAAACATGTGACCAGAACTGGGACACCACAGGACATTCCAAAAACATGTGACCAGTGCTGGGACACCACAGGACATTCCTAAAATCTGTGACCAGAACTGGGACACCACAGGACATTCCCAAAACAAGACCAGAACTGGAACCCCACAGGACATTCCTAAAACATGTGACCATAACTGGGAAACCACAGGACATTCCCAAAACATGACCAGAACTGGGACCCCACAGGACATTCCCAAACCATGTGACCAGAACTGGGACAAAACAGGACATTCCCAAGACATGACCAGAACTGGGACCCCACTGGACATTCCCAAAACATGACCATAACTGGGACACCACAGGACATTCCCAAAATATGACCAGAACTGGGACACCACAGGACATTCCCAAAACATGTTACCAGAACTGGGACCCCACAGGACATTCCCACAACATTTGACCATAATTGGGACCCCACAGGATATTCCCAAACCATCTGAACATAACTGGAACACCACAGGACATTCCCAAAACATGACCAGAACTGGGACACCACAGGACATTCCCAAAACATGTGGCCAGAACTGGGAAACCACAGGACATTCCCAAAACATGTGACCTGAACTGGGACACCACAGGACATTCCCAAAACATGTGACCATAACTGGGACCCCACAGGACATTCCAAAACCATGTGAACATAACTGGGACACCACAGGACATTCCCAAAACATGACCAGAACTGGGACCCCACAGTACATTCCCAAAACATGTGGCCAGAACTGGGAAACAACAGGACATTCCCAAAACATGTAACCAGACTGGGACATCACAGGACTTTCCCAAATATGTGACCAGACTGGGACATCACAGGACATTCCCAAAACATGTGACCAGAACACCTCAGGACATTCCCCAAAAATGTGACCAGAACTGGGAATCGACAGGACATTCCCAAAACATGACCAGAACTGGGACCCCACAGGACATTCCCAAAACATGTGGCCAGAACTGGGAAACCACAGGACATTCCCAAAACATGTGACCAGACTGGGACATCACAGGACATTCCCAAAACATGTGACCAGAACTGGGACCCCACAGGACATTCCCAAAACATGTGATCAAACTGGGACACCACAGGACATTCCCAAAACATGACCAGAACTGGGACACCACAGGATATTCCCAAAACATGTTACCAGAACTGGGACCCCACAGGACATTCCCACAACATGTGACCATAACTGGGACCCCACAGGATATTCCCAAACCATGTGAACATAACTGGAACACCACAGGACATTCCCAAAAATGTGACCAGAACAGGGACCCCACAGGACATTCCCAAAACATGTGGCCAGAACTGGGAATCCACAGGACATTCCCAAAACATGACCAGAACTGGGACCCCACAGGAAATTCCCAAAACATGTGACCAGAACTGGGACAAAACAGGACATTCCCAAGACATGAACAGAACTGGGACCCCACAGGACATTCCCAAAACATGACCATAACTGGGACACCACAGGACATTCCCAAAATGTGACCAGAACTGGAACCCCACAGGGCATTCCAAAACCTTGTGACCATAACTGGGAAACCACAGGACATTCCCAAAACATGACCAGAACTGGGACCCCACTGGACATTCCCAAAACATGACCATAACTGGGACACCACAGGACATTCCCAAAATATGACCAGAACTGGGACACCACAGGACATTCCCATAACATGTTACCAGAACTGGGACCCCACAGGATATTCCCACAACATTTGACCATAATTGGGACCCCACAGGATATTCCCAAACCATGTGAACATAACTGGAACACCACAGGACATTCCCAAAACATGACCAGAACTGGGACACCACAGGACATTCCCAAAACATGTGGCCAGAACTGGGAAACCACAGGACATTCCCAAAACATGTGACCTGAACTGGGACACCACAGGACATTCCCAAAACATGTGACCATAACTGGGACCCCACAGGACATTCCAAAACCATGTGAACATAACTGGGACCCCACAGGACATTCCCAAAACATGACCAGAACTGGGACCCCACAGGACATTCCCAAAACATGTGGCCAGAACTGGGAAACAACAGGACATTCCCAAAACATGTGACCAGACTGGGACATCACAGGACATTCCCAAATATGTGACCAGACTGGGACATCACAGGACATTCCCAAAACATGTGACCAGAACACCTCAGGACATTCCCCAAAAATGTGACCATAACTGGGACCCCACAGGATTTTCCCAAAACATGTGACCAGAACTGGGAATCCACAGGACATTCCCAAAACATGACCAGAACTGGGACCCCACAGGACATTCCCAAAACATGTGGCCAGAACTGGGAAACCACAGGACATTCCAAAAACATGTGACCAGACTGGGACATCACAGGACATTCCCAAAACATGTGACCAGAACTGGGACCCCACAGGACATTCCCAAAACATGTGATCAAACTGGGACACCACAGGACATTCCCAAAACATGACCAGAACTGGGACACCACAGGACATTCCCAAAACATGTTACCAGAACTGGGACCCCACAGGACATTCCCACAACATGTGACCAGAACTGGGACCCAACAGGATATTCCCAAACCATGTGAACATAACTGGAACACCACAGGACATTCCCAAAAATGTGACCAGAACTGGGACCCCACAGGACATTCCCAAAACATGTGGCCAGAACTGGGAAACCACAGGACATTCCCAAAAATGTGACCAGAACTGGGACCCCACAGGACATTCCCAAAACATGTGACCAGAACTGGGAATCCACAGGACATTCCCTAAACATGACCAGAACTGGGACCCCACAGGACATTCCCAAAACATGTGGCAAGAACTGGGAAACCACAGGACATTCCCAAAACATGTGACCAGACTGGGACATCACAGGACATTCCCAAAACATGTGACCAGAACTGGGACCCCACAGGACATTCCCAAAACATGTGACCAGAACTGGGACACCACAGGACATTCCCAAAACATGTGACCAGAACTGGGACCCCACAGGACATTCCCAAAACATGACCATAACTGGGACACCACAGGACATTCCCAAAATATGACCAGAACTGGGACACCACAGGACATTCCCAAAACATGACCAGAACTGGGACCCCACAGGACATTCCCAAACCATGTGACCAGAACTGGGACAAAACAGGACATTCCCAAGACATGACCAGAACTGGGAAACCACAGGACATTCCCAAAACATGACCAGAACTGGGACCCCACTGGACATTCCCAAAACATGACCATAACTGGGACACCACAGGACATTCCCAAAATATGACCAGAACTGGGACACCACAGGACATTCCCAAAACATGTTACCAGAACTGGGACCCCACAGGACATTCCCACAACATGTGACCAGAACTGGGAAACCACAGGACATTCCAAAAACATGTGACCAGACTGGGACATCACAGGACATTCCCAAAACATGATACCAGAACTGGGATCCCACAGGACATTCCCAAAACATGACCAGAACTGGGACCCCACAGGATTTTCCCAAAACATGTGACCAGAACTGGGAATCCACAGGACATTCCCAAAACATGACCAGAACTGGGACCCCACAGGACATTCCCAAAACATGTGGCCAGAACTGGGAAACCACAGGACATTCCAAAAACATGTGACCAGACTGGGACATCACAGGACATTCCCAAAACATGTGACCAGAACTGGGACCCCACAGGACATTCCCAAAACATGTGATCAAACTGGGACACCACAGGACATTCCCAAAACATGACCAGAACTGGGACACCACAGGACATTCCCAAAACATGTTACCAGAACTGGGACCCCACAGGACATTCCCACAACATGTGACCAGAACTGGGACCCAACAGGATATTCCCAAACCATGTGAACATAACTGGAACACCACAGGACATTCCCAAAAATGTGACCAGAACTGGGACCCCACAGGACATTCCCAAAACATGTGGCCAGAACTGGGAAACCACAGGACATTCCCAAAAATGTGACCAGAACTGGGACCCCACAGGACATTCCCAAAACATGTGACCAGAACTGGGAATCCACAGGACATTCCCTAAACATGACCAGAACTGGGACCCCACAGGACATTCCCAAAACATGTGGCAAGAACTGGGAAACCACAGGACATTCCCAAAACATGTGACCAGACTGGGACATCACAGGACATTCCCAAACCATGTGACCATAACTGGGACACCACGGGATATTCTCAAAACATGACCAGAACTGGGACCCCACAGGACATTCCCACACCATGACCATAACTGGGGACACCACAGGACATTCCCAAAATGTGACCAGAACTGGGACACCACAGGACATTCCCAAAACATGATACCAGAACTGGGATCCCACAGGACATTCCCAAAACATGACCAGAACTGGGACCCCACAGGATTTTCCCAAAACATGTGACCAGAACTGGGAATCCACAGGACATTCCCAAAACATGACCAGAACTGGGACCCCACAGGACATTCCCAAAACATGTGGCCAGAACTGGGAAACCACAGGACATTCCAAAAACATGTGACCAGACTGGGACATCACAGGACATTCCCAAAACATGTGACCAGAACTGGGACCCCACAGGACATTCCCAAAACATGTGATCAAACTGGGACACCACAGGACATTCCCAAAACATGACCAGAACTGGGACACCACAGGACATTCCCAAAACATGTTACCAGAACTGGGACCCCACAGGACATTCCCACAACATGTGACCAGAACTGGGACCCAACAGGATATTCCCAAACCATGTGAACATAACTGGAACACCACAGGACATTCCCAAAAATGTGACCAGAACTGGGACCCCACAGGACATTCCCAAAACATGTGGCCAGAACTGGGAAACCACAGGACATTCCCAAAAATGTGACCAGAACTGGGACCCCACAGGACATTCCCAAAACATGTGACCAGAACTGGGAATCCACAGGACATTCCCTAAACATGACCAGAACTGGGACCCCACAGGACATTCCCAAAACATGTGGCAAGAACTGGGAAACCACAGGACATTCCCAAAACATGTGACCAGACTGGGACATCACAGGACATTCCCAAACCATGTGACCATAACTGGGACACCACGGGATATTCTCAAAACATGACCAGAACTGGGACCCCACAGGACATTCCCACACCATGACCATAACTGGGGACACCACAGGACATTCCCAAAATGTGACCAGAACTGGGACACCACAGGACATTCCCAAAACATGATACCAGAACTGGGATCCCACAGGACATTCCCAAAACATGACCAGAACTGGGACCCCACAGGATTTTCCCAAAACATGTGACCAGAACTGGGAATCCACAGGACATTCCCAAAACATGACCAGAACTGGGACCCCACAGGACATTCCCAAAACATGTGGCCAGAACTGGGAAACCACAGGACATTCCAAAAACATGTGACCAGACTGGGACATCACAGGACATTCCCAAAACATGTGACCAGAACTGGGACCCCACAGGACATTCCCAAAACATGTGATCAAACTGGGACACCACAGGACATTCCCAAAACATGACCAGAACTGGGACACCACAGGACATTCCCAAAACATGTTACCAGAACTGGGACCCCACAGGACATTCCCACAACATGTGTCCAGAACTGGGACCCAACAGGATATTCCCAAACCATGTGAACATAACTGGAACACCACAGGACATTCCCAAAAATGTGACCAGAACTGGGACCCCACAGGACATTCCCAAAACATGTGGCCAGAACTGGGAAACCACAGGACATTCCCAAAAATGTGACCAGAACTGGGACCCCACAGGACATTCCCAAAACATGTGACCAGAACTGGGAATCCACAGGACATTCCCTAAACATGACCAGAACTGGGACCCCACAGGACATTCCCAAAACATGTGGCAAGAACTGGGAAACCACAGGACATTCCCAAAACATGTGACCAGACTGGGACATCACAGGACATTCCCAAAACATGTGACCAGAACTGGGACCCCACAGGACATTCACAAAACATGTGACCAGAACTGGGACACCACAGGACATTCCCAAAACATGTGACCAGAACTGGGACCCCACAGGACATTCCCAAAACATGACCATAACTGGGACACCACAGGACATTCCCAAAATATGACCAGAACTGGGACACCACAGGACATTCCCAAAACATGACCAGAACTGGGACCCCACAGGACATTCCCAAACCATGTGACCAGAACTGGGACAAAACAGGACATTCCCAAGACATGACCAGAACTGGGAAACCACAGGACATTCCCAAAACATGACCAGAACTGGGACCCCACTGGACATTCCCAAAACATGACCATAACTGGGACACCACAGGACATTCCCAAAATATGACCAGAACTGGGACACCACAGGACATTCCCAAAACATGTTACCAGAACTGGGACCCCACAGGACATTCCCACAACATGTGACCAGAACTGGGAAACCACAGGACATTCCAAAAACATGTGACCAGACTGGGACATCACAGGACATTCCCAAAACATGATACCAGAACTGGGATCCCACAGGACATTCCCAAAACATGACCAGAACTGGGACCCCACAGGATTTTCCCAAAACATGTGACCAGAACTGGGAATCCACAGGACATTCCCAAAACATGACCAGAACTGGGACCCCACAGGACATTCCCAAAACATGTGGCCAGAACTGGGAAACCACAGGACATTCCAAAAACATGTGACCAGACTGGGACATCACAGGACATTCCCAAAACATGTGACCAGAACTGGGACCCCACAGGACATTCCCAAAACATGTGATCAAACTGGGACACCACAGGACATTCCCAAAACATGACCAGAACTGGGACACCACAGGACATTCCCAAAACATGTTACCAGAACTGGGACCCCACAGGACATTCCCACAACATGTGACCAGAACTGGGACCCAACAGGATATTCCCAAACCATGTGAACATAACTGGAACACCACAGGACATTCCCAAAAATGTGACCAGAACTGGGACCCCACAGGACATTCCCAAAACATGTGGCCAGAACTGGGAAACCACAGGACATTCCCAAAAATGTGACCAGAACTGGGACCCCACAGGACATTCCCAAAACATGTGACCAGAACTGGGAATCCACAGGACATTCCCTAAACATGACCAGAACTGGGACCCCACAGGACATTCCCAAAACATGTGGCAAGAACTGGGAAACCACAGGACATTCCCAAAACATGTGACCAGACTGGGACATCACAGGACATTCCCAAACCATGTGACCATAACTGGGACACCACGGGATATTCTCAAAACATGACCAGAACTGGGACCCCACAGGACATTCCCACACCATGACCATAACTGGGGACACCACAGGACATTCCCAAAATGTGACCAGAACTGGGACACCACAGGACATTCCCAAAACATGATACCAGAACTGGGATCCCACAGGACATTCCCAAAACATGACCAGAACTGGGACCCCACAGGATTTTCCCAAAACATGTGACCAGAACTGGGAATCCACAGGACATTCCCAAAACATGACCAGAACTGGGACCCCACAGGACATTCCCAAAACATGTGGCCAGAACTGGGAAACCACAGGACATTCCAAAAACATGTGACCAGACTGGGACATCACAGGACATTCCCAAAACATGTGACCAGAACTGGGACCCCACAGGACATTCCCAAAACATGTGATCAAACTGGGACACCACAGGACATTCCCAAAACATGACCAGAACTGGGACACCACAGGACATTCCCAAAACATGTTACCAGAACTGGGACCCCACAGGACATTCCCACAACATGTGACCAGAACTGGGACCCAACAGGATATTCCCAAACCATGTGAACATAACTGGAACACCACAGGACATTCCCAAAAATGTGACCAGAACTGGGACCCCACAGGACATTCCCAAAACATGTGGCCAGAACTGGGAAACCACAGGACATTCCCAAAAATGTGACCAGAACTGGGACCCCACAGGACATTCCCAAAACATGTGACCAGAACTGGGAATCCACAGGACATTCCCTAAACATGACCAGAACTGGGACCCCACAGGACATTCCCAAAACATGTGGCAAGAACTGGGAAACCACAGGACATTCCCAAAACATGTGACCAGACTGGGACATCACAGGACATTCCCAAAACATGTGACCAGAACTGGGACCCCACAGGACATTCACAAAACATGTGACCAGAACTGGGACACCACAGGACATTCCCAAAACATGTGACCAGAACTGGGACCCCACAGGACATTCCCAAAACATGACCATAACTGGGACACCACAGGACATTCCCAAAATATGACCAGAACTGGGACACCACAGGACATTCCCAAAACATGACCAGAACTGGGACCCCACAGGACATTCCCAAACCATGTGACCAGAACTGGGACAAAACAGGACATTCCCAAGACATGACCAGAACTGGGAAACCACAGGACATTCCCAAAACATGACCAGAACTGGGACCCCACTGGAAATTCCCAAAACATGACCAGAACTGGGACACCACAGGACATTCCCAAAACATGTTACCAGAACTGGGACCCCACAGGACATTCCCACAACATTTGACCATAATTGGGACCCCACAGGATATTCCCAAACCATGTGAACATAACTGGAACACCACAGGACATTCCCAAAACATGACCAGAACTGGGACACCACAGGACATTCCCAAAACATGTGACCAGAACTGGGACACCACAGGACATTCCCAAAACATGTGACTAGAACTGGGACCCCACAGGACATTCCCAAAACATGACCATAACTGGGACACCACAGGACATTCCCAAAATATGACCAGAACTGGGACACCACAGGACATTCCCAAAACATGTTACCAGAACTGGGACCCCACAGGACATTCCCACAACATGTTACCATAACTGGGACCAAACAGGATATTCCCAAACCATGTGAACATAACTGGGACCCCACAGGATATTCCAAAACCATGTGACCATAACTGGGAAACCACAGGACATTCCCAAAACATGACCAGAACTGGGACCTCACAGGACATTCCCAAAACATGACCATAACTGGGACACCACAGGACATTCCCAAAACATGTGACCAGACTGGGACATAACAGGACATTCCCAAAATGTGACCAGACCTGGAACACCACAGGACATTCCCAAAAACATATTACCAGACCTGGGACCCAACAGGACATTCCAAAAACATGTGGCCAGAACTGGGAAACCACAGGACATTCCCAAAACATGTGACCAGAACTGGAACACCACAGGACATTCCCAAAACATGTGACCAGAACTGGGACCCCACAGGACATTCCCCAAAACATGTGATCAGAACTAGTACACCACAGGACATTCCTAAAACATGTGACTAGACTGGGACACCACAGGACATTCCCAAAACATGTGATCATAACTGGGACACCACAGGACATTCCCAAACCATGTGACCATAACTGGGACACCACGGGATATTCTCAAAACATGACCAGAACTGGGACCCCACAGGACATTCCCACACCATGACCATAACTGGGGACACCACAGGACATTCCCAAAATGTGACCAGAACTGGGACACCACAGGACATTCCCAAAACATGATACCAGAACTGGGATCCCACAGGACATTCCCAAAACATGACCAGAACTGGGACCCCACAGGACATTCCCAAACCATGTGACCAGAACTGGGACAAAACAGGACATTCCCAAGACATGACCAGAACTGGGACCCCACAGGACATTCCCAAAACATGTGACCAGAACTGGGACACCACAGGACATTCCCAAAACATGTGACCATAACTGGGAAACCACAGGACATTCCCAAAACATGACCAGAACTGGGACCCCACTGGACATTCCCAAAACATGACCATAACTGGGACACCACAGGACATTCCCAAAATATGACCAGAACTGGGACACCACAGGACATTCCCAAAACATGTTACCAGAACTGGGACCCCACAGGACATTCCCACAACATTTGACCATAATTGGGACCCCACAGGATATTCCCAAACCATGTGAACATAACTGGATCACCACAGGACATTCCCAAAACATGACCAGAACTGGGACACCACAGGACATTCCCAAAACATGTGACCAGAACTGGGACACCACAGGACATTCCCAAAACATGTGACTAGAACTGGGACCCCACAGGACATTCCCAAAACATGACCATAACTGGGACACCACAGGACATTCCCAAAATATGACCAGAACTGGGACACCACAGGACATTCCCAAAACATGTTACCAGAACTGGGACCCCACAGGACATTCCCACAACATGTTACCAGAACTGGGACCAAACAGGATATTCCCAAACCATGTGAACATAACTGGGACCCCACAGGATATTCCAAAACCATGTGACCATAACTGGGAAACCACAGGACATTCCCAAAACATGACCAGAACTGGGACCTCACAGGACATTCCCAAAACATGACCATAACTGGGACACCACAGGACATTCCCAAAACATGTGACCAGACTGGGACATCACAGGACATTCCCAAAATGTGACCAGACCTGGAACACCACAGGACATTCCCAAAAACATATTACCAGACCTGGGACCCCACAGGACATTCCCACAACATGTTACCAGATCTGGGACCAAACAGGATATTCCCAAACCATGTGAACATAACTGGGACCCCACAGGATATTCCAAAACCATGTGACCATAACTGGGAAACCACAGGACATTCCCAAAACATGACCAGAACTGGGACCTCACAGGACATTCCCAAAACATGACCATAACTGGGACACCACAGGACATTCCCAAAACATGTGACCAGACTGGGACATCACAGGACATTCCCAAAATGTGACCAGACCTGGAACACCACAGGACATTCCCAAAAACATATTACCAGACCTGGGACCCAACAGGACATTCCAAAAACATGTGGCCAGAACTGGGAAACGACAGGACATTCCCAAAACATGTGACCAGAACTGGAACACCACAGGACATTCCCAAAACATGTGACCAGAACTGGGACAACACACAAGATTCCCAAAACATGTCCATTAGTGTTCCTACTGCATATCACATATTGTAGTAGGAATCAGCTTCAGCTTAAAACATCTAAACGGAGTTGCATAACTTCTATGTATCAGCTTATAATGTATAAGCCACAGGACATGTAATGTATAAGCTGACTTGCTGGGTTACTAGACGAAACAAATACATTTTCGCAGATGGTATCCCGGTTCAGCTTGTGCCCCAATCCCTGCATATCACGGTTCCATACTAGAGACACCCAATGTAGAGCATTTAAAGACAGCAGCCAATCATAAGCGGCAGAGACCATTTTAGAAGTTAATGAAGGGTCTATCCATGTAAGCATTATTTGGGATGTTAACGGGGCATCCCATGGTACACCACAAGCTTTTAACAAAGATCTTAACTGTAGGTAAAGGAACCAGGAAGTGAATACATTTGTTTGAGGTCCTGGAAAGGTATTAGCCCCTTATCATTATACAGTTGAAGTCGGAAATGTACATGCACTAAGGTTGGAGTCATTAAAACTCACAATTTCAGTGGGTCAGAAGTTTACATACACTAAGTTGACTGTGCCTTTAAACAGCTTGGAAAGTTCCAGAAAATGTTGTCATGGCTTTAAAAGCTTCTGATAGGCTAATTGACATAATTTGAGTCAATTGGAGGTGTACCTGTTGATGTACTTCAAGGCCTACCTTCAAACTCAGTACCTCTTTGCTTGACATCATGGGAAAATCAAAATAAATGAGCCAAAAATGTAGACCTTGTCGTGGAAGGATAAGAATTTGTTGGTAACATTTGTAAGATGTTTAATATTCATCAAATGTGTGTAAGTTACTTCTCATCAGAATGGTATTTTTGTGTAATTCTGTGGTGAGGTTGCAGTTATCTGTTCTATGTCAAAACTAAGTTGCCTGGGCCGCTGAGAGGGGAGAGGTCAAAGTGTCATGTGTAAACATATCTTTTACTCCCTACCTTTTCTAGTGGGGAAAGAAGGGTTCAATCAATCAATCAATCAAATTTATTTTATATAGCCCTTCGTACATCAGCTGATATCTCAAAGTGCTGTACAGAAACCCAGCCTAAAACCCCAAACAGCAAGCAATGCAGGTGAAGAAGCACGGTGGCTAGGAAAAACTCCCTAGAAAGGCCAAAACCTAGGAAGAAACCTAGAGAGGAACCAGGCTATGTGGGGTGGCCAGTCCTCTTCTGGCTGTGCCGGGTGGAGATTATAACAAAACATGGTCAAGATGTTCAAATGTTCATAAATGACCAGCATGGTCGAATAATAATAAGGCAGAATAGTTGAAACTGGAGCAGCAGCACAGTCAGGTGGACTGGGGACAGCAAGGAGTCATCATGTCAGGTATTCCTGGGGCATGGTCCTAGGGCTCAGGTCCTCCGAGAGAGAGAAAGAAAGAGAGAATTAGAGAGAGCATATGTGGGATGGCCAGTCCTCTTCTGGCTGTGCCGGGTGGAGATTATAACAGAACATGGCCAAGATGTTCAAATGTTCATAAATGATCAGCATGGTCGAATAATAATAAGGCAGAACAGTTGAAACTGGAGCAGCAGCACAGCCAGGTGGACTGGGGACAGCAAGGAGTCATCATGTCAGGTAGTCCTGGGGCATGGTCCTAGGGCTCAGGTCCTCCGAGAGAGAGAAAGAGAGAAGGAGAGAATTAGAGAACGCACACTTAGATTCGAATAGGACAGGAGAAGTACTCCAGATATAACAAACTGACCCTAGCCCCCCGACACATAAACTACTGCAGCATAAATACTGGAGGCTGAGACAGGAGGGGTCAGGAGACACTGTGGCCCACTCCGAGGACACCCCCGGACAGGGCCAAACAGGAAGGATAGTGTTGCAGTGTTGTTTCTATCTTAAACTATAGCCTCACCCTCCTCTCCGTGAGTTTGTCCAGGAGTTTGTATTTAGGGGTTGGGTTGTATATTTAGGGGTTGGGTTGTATATAAATGACAATTTGATATATGCCTGTTGATATGGAGGATTTGGTTTATGGTTCTGGGGTTTGGGAAAGGAGACAAAGCTGAACGATGAGTTATGTCTATGCTGTCTGACTATGTGTGTCTTTGCTATTAAAGGAACTCAGTTGCATTGTAAGGGAACTCTCAGAGGATTCACTGGGAGACACTGAATTATCTGAGAGTCACAGGATTGTGATAAGAGCTCATATAATTAAAGATGGACTTTTATAACTAACTCTGACGTGTGTGTGTGGTTTGCTCCCATGATTTGGTAAATAGAGGAAATTTCCACGACAACCTCCACAAGCTGGTTCTACCTTGGGAGCAATTTCGAAATGCCTGAAGGTACCATGTTCATCTGTACAAACAATAGTACACAAGTATAAACACCATGGGACCACGCAACCGTCAAACCGCTCAGGAAGGAGACGGGTTCTGTCTCCTAGAGATGAACGTACTTTGTTGCGAAAAGTGCAAATCAATCCCAGAACAACAAGAAAGGACCTTGTGAAGATGCTGGAGGAAACAGGTACAAAAGTATCTACATCCACAGTAAAACGAGTTCTATATCGACATAACCTGAAAGGCTGCTCAGCAAGGAAGAAGCCACTTCTCCAAAACCGCCAGAAAAAAGGCAGACTACGGTTTGCAACTGCAAAAGGGGACAAAGATCGTACTTTTTGGAGAAATGTCCTCTGGTCTGATGAAACAAAAATAGAACTGTTTGGCCAAAGTGACCATCGTTATATTTGGAAGAAAATGGGGAGGCTTGCAAGCCGAAGAACACCCTCCCAACCGTGAAGCACGGGCAAGGCAGCATCATGTTGTGGGGGTGCTTTGCTGCAGGAAGGACTGGTGCACTTCACAAAATAGATGGCATCATGAGGTAGGACAATTATGTGGATATATTGAAGCAACATCTCAAGACATCAGTCAGGAAGTTAAAGCTTGGTCGCAAATAGGTCTTCCAAATGACAATGACCCCAAGCATACTTCCAAAGTTGTGGCAAAATGGCTTAAGGACAACAAAGTCAAGGTATTGGAGTGGCCATCATAAAGCCCAGACCTCAATCCTATAGAAAATGTATGGGCAGAACTGAAAAAGCGTCTGCTGGCAAGGCGGCCTACAAACCTGACTCCGTTACACCAGCTCTGTCAGGAGGAATGGGCCAACGTTCAGCCAACTTATTGTGGGAAGCTTGTGGAAGGCTACCTGAAACGTTTGACCCAAGTTAAACAATTTAAAGGCAATGTTACCAAATACTAATTGAGTGCATGTACACTTCTGACCAACTGGGAATGTGATGAAAGAAATAAAACCTGAAATAAATAATTATCTTTACTATTATTCTGACATTTCACATTCTTAAAATAAAGTGGTGATCCTAACTGACCTTAAACAGGGTATTTTTCCTGGGATTAAATGTCAGGAATTGTGAAAAACTGAGTTGAAATGTATTTGGCTAAGGTGTATGTAAATTCCAACTTCAACTGTACAATACATGTCTCGCAAGGTATGCACAACCTTATCCGCCCACAGTGGGTACACAAAAGGATTCTTGTTTATCAGCACCGGTTATCCGCGTTCAAAATGAACTCAGCCTGTGTGCTGTGCTATCTTTACTTGGCATGTGAAAACCAGTTTGACTGGTAATGGCTCGCTTGACGAGTGTGCATGTAGCTTCACAAACAGTAATGAACGCCACCTGATTTCCTTGGCTTTCATCATTTCCCATGTGCTATCATCTATACTGAACAAAAATATAAATGCAACATGTAAAGTGTTGTTCCCATGTTCCATGAGCTGAAATAAAATATCCCAGAAATGTTCCAAATGCACAGATAGCCTATTTCTCTCAAATTTGTTTACATCCCTGTTAGTGAGCATTTCTCCTTTGCCAATATAATCCATCCACCTGACAGGTGTGGCATATCAAGAAGCTGATTAAACAGCATGATCATTACACAGGTGTACTTTGTGCCGGGGACAATAAAAGGACACTCTAAAATGTGCAGTTTTGTCACACAACACAATGCCACAGATGTCTCAAGTTTTGAAGGACTGTGAAATTGGCATGCTGACTGCAGGAATGTCCACCAGAGCTGTTGCCAGAGAAGTTAATGTTCATTTCTCTGCCATAAGTCTCCAACTTCGATGTAGAGAATTTGGCAGTATGCCCAACCGGCCTCACAACCGCAGACCATGTGTAACCACGCCACCCCAAGACCTCCACATCCGGCTTCTTCACCTGCGGGATCGTCTGAAGGGAGAGGGGGTGCTGAAGACTATTACTGTCTGTAATATAGCCCTTTCGTGGGGGAAAACTCATTCTGATTGGCTGGGCCCCGGCTTATGCTCTCCTAGGCCCACCCATGGCTGAACCCCAGCCGAGCCTGCAAATTCATAGATTAGGGCCTAATTCATTTATTTTCCTTGTGTACAGTAACTCAGTCAAATCTTTTAAATTGTTACGTGTTATGTTTATATATTTGTTCAGTGTACCATTTTACCCCAAAATCAATGAACATTAATAATTTGACCCCTCCCACTGTGAATGTGATCCTGAGTTACAGTTCTCATTTACCACAAATGCATAGTCTCGGTTTTGTTCCTCTGAATCAAACATATGTCACAGTCTGTTTTGAGTAACCTTTAGTCTTTATCTCTCCTAGGCCCACCCATGTCTGAACCTTTAGTCTTTATCTCTCCTAGGCCCACCCATTGCTGAACCTTTAGTCTTTAGCTCTCCTAGGCCCACCCATGGCTGAACCTTTAGTCTTTCTCTCTCCTAGGCCCACCCATGGCTGAACCTTTAGTCTTTAGCTCTCCTAGGCCCACCCATGTCTGAACCTTTAGTCTTTAGCTCTCCTAGGCCCACCCATGTCTGAACCTTTAGTCTTTATCTCTCCTAGGCCCACCCATGTCTGAACCTTTAGTCTTTAGCTCTCCTAGGCCCCCCCATGTCTGAACCTTTAGTCTTTATCTCTCCTAGGCCCACCCATGGCTGAACCTTTAGTCTTTATCTCTCCTAGGCCCACCCATGTCTGAACCTTTAGTCTTTATCTCTCCTAGGCCCACCCATGGCTGAACCTTTAGTCTTTATCTCTCCTAGGCCCACCCATGTCTGAACCTTTAGTCTTTATCTCTCCTAGGCCCACCCATGTCTGAACCTTTAGTCTTTAGCTCTCCTAGGCCCCCCCATGGCCGAACCTTTAGTCTTTATCTCTCCTAGGCCCACCCATGTCTGAACCTTTAGTCTTTATCTCTCCTAGGCCCACCCATGTCTGAACCTTTAGTCTGTAGCTCTCCTAGGCCCACCCATTTCTGAACCTTTAGTCTTTATCTCTCCTAGGCCCACCCATGTCTGAACCTTTAGTCTGTAGCTCTCCTAGGCCCACCCATGTCTGAACCTTTAGTCTTTATCTCTCCTAGGCCCACCCATGGCTGAACCTTTAGTCTTTATCTCTCCTAGGCCCACCCATGTCTGAACCTTTAGTCTGTAGCTCTCCTAGGCCCACCCATTTCTGAACCTTTAGTCTTTATCTCTCCTAGGCCCACCCATGTCTGAACCTTTAGTCTGTAGCTCTCCTAGGCCCACCCATGTCTGAACCTTTAGTCTTTATCTCTCCTAGGCCCACCCATGGCTGAACCTTTAGTCTTTATCTCTCCTAGGCCCACCCATGTCTGAACCTTTAGTCTTTATCTCTCCTAGGCCCACCCATTGCTGAACCTTTAGTCTTTAGCTCTCCTAGGCCCACCCATGGCTGAACCTTTAGTCTTTCTCTCTCCTAGGCCCACCCATGGCTGAACCTTTAGTCTTTAGCTCTCCTAGGCCCACCCATGTCTGAACCTTTAGTCTTTAGCTCTCCTAGGCCCACCCATGTCTGAACCTTTAGTCTTTATCTCTCCTAGGCCCACCCATGTCTGAACCTTTAGTCTTTAGCTCTCCTAGGCCCCCCCATGTCTGAACCTTTAGTCTTTATCTCTCCTAGGCCCACCCATGGCTGAACCTTTAGTCTTTATCTCTCCTAGGCCCACCCATGTCTGAACCTTTAGTCTTTATCTCTCCTAGGCCCACCCATGGCTGAACCTTTAGTCTTTATCTCTCCTAGGCCCACCCATGTCTGAACCTTTAGTCTTTATCTCTCCTAGGCCCACCCATGTCTGAACCTTTAGTCTTTAGCTCTCCTAGGCCCCCCCATGGCCGAACCTTTAGTCTTTATCTCTCCTAGGCCCACCCATGTCTGAACCTTTAGTCTTTATCTCTCCTAGGCCCACCCATGTCTGAACCTTTAGTCTGTAGCTCTCCTAGGCCCACCCATTTCTGAACCTTTAGTCTTTATCTCTCCTAGGCCCACCCATGTCTGAACCTTTAGTCTGTAGCTCTCCTAGGCCCACCCATGTCTGAACCTTTAGTCTTTATCTCTCCTAGGCCCACCCATGGCTGAACCTTTAGTCTTTATCTCTCCTAGGCCCACCCATGTCTGAACCTTTAGTCTGTAGCTCTCCTAGGCCCACCCATTTCTGAACCTTTAGTCTTTATCTCTCCTAGGCCCACCCATGTCTGAACCTTTAGTCTGTAGCTCTCCTAGGCCCACCCATGTCTGAACCTTTAGTCTTTATCTCTCCTAGGCCCACCCATGGCTGAACCTTTAGTCTTTATCTCTCCTAGGCCCACCCATGTCTGAACCTTTAGTCTGTAGCTCTCCTAGGCCCACCCATTTCTGAACCTTTAGTCTTTATCTCTCCTAGGCCCACCCACGTCTGAACCTTTAGTCTTTATCTCTCCTAGGCCCACCCATGGCTGAACCTTTAGTCTTTATCTCTCCTAGGCCCACCCATGTCTGAACCTTTAGTCTGTAGCTCTCCTAGGCCCACCCATTTCTGAACCTTTAGTCTTTATCTCTCCTAGGCCCACCCATGTCTGAACCTTTAGTCTGTAGCTCTCCTAGGCCCACCCATTTCTGAACCTTTAGTCTTTATCTCTCCTAGGCCCACCCATGTCTGAACCTTTAGTCTTTATCTCTCCTAGGCCCACCCATGGCTGAACCTTTAGTCTGTAGCTCTCCTAGGCCCACCCATGGCTGAACCTTTAGTCTTGTGGATTTTTGCAACATGGTCCTTCCCATTACATTCCTTGCAGGTCTTCCCATGTGCTGGACAAGCAGGGTCTTTTTGCAAAATTATCTTTACGTCCACAACAATAGCACACCTCTGATTTGTCCTTCTACATTCTGTCGCTTCCCCTTTTTGTAATGTTTCCCCTCTTTTTTGAAAACAGGAGGTCTCATTATCCTCAGTATCTGTACTCACTGCATTGTGGCCATTTGCACTTCAGTTCTTTCACATTGCGCGGCTAGCTCGAGGGACCACGCTAATGTTAGCCCAGGGCCCTCCTCCAATTGTTTTCGGCGCACATATTCAGTATTACAGTTGCTCAGTATGGCATCTCTAATTTGATTGCCTTTATCTCCAGTATGGCATCTCTAATCTGATTGCCCTTATCTCCAGTATGGCATCTCTAATCTGATTGTTTTTATCTCCAGTATGGCATCTCTAATCTGATTGCCCTTATCTCCAGCATGGCAACTCTAATCTGATTGCCTTTATCTCCAGTATGGCATCTCTAATCTGATTGCCCTTATCTCCAGTATGGCATCTCTAATCTGATTGTTCTTATCTCGAGTATGGCATCTCTAATCTGATAGCCTTTATCTCCAGTATGGCATCTCTAATCTGATTTTCCTTATCTCCAGTATGGCATCTCTAATCTGATTGCCCTTATCTCCAGTATGGCATCTCTAATCTGATTGTCCTTATCTCCAGTATGGCATCTCTAATCTGATTGCCCTTATCCCCAGTATGGCATCTCTTATCAGATTGCCCTTATCTCCAGTATGGCATCTCTAATCTGATTGTCCTTATCTCCAGTATGGCATCTCTAATCTGATTGCCCTTATCCCCAGTATGGCATATCTTATCAGATTGCCCTTATCTCCAGTATGGCATCTCTAATCTTATTGCCCTTATCTCCAGTATGGCATCTCTAATCTGATTGCCCTTATCTCCAGTATGGCATCTCTAATCTGATTGTCCTTATCTCCAGTATGGCATATCTAAGCTGATTGCCCCTATCTCCAGTATGGCATCTCTAATCTGATTGTCTTTATCTCCAGTATGGCATCTCTAATCTGATTGCCCTCATCTCCAGTATGGCATCTCTAATCTGATTGTCCTTATCTCCAGTATGGCATCTCTAATCTGATTGCCCCTATCTCCAGTATGGCATCTCTAATCTGATTGTTTTTATCTCCAGTATGGCATCTCTAATCTGATTGCCCCTATCTCCAGTATGGCATCTCTAATCTGATTGCCCTTATCTCCAGTATGGCATCTCTAATCTGATTGCCCTTATCTCCAGTATGGCATCTCTAATCTGATTGTCCTTATCTCCAGTATGGCATCTCGAATCTGATTGTTTTTATCTCCAGTATGAAATCTCTAATCTGATTGCCCTTATCTCCAGTATGGCATCTCTAATCTGATTGTCCTTATCTCCAGTATGGCATCTCTAATCTGATTGTTTTTATCTCCAGTATGAAATCTCTAATCTGATTGCCCCTATTTCCAGTATGGCATCTCTAATCTGATTGTTTTTATCTCCAGCAAAATCACAGTCTTAAACTGCTTGTCTAAGACGAGTAACACATTTCTGTCTCAGCAGTTTTCTGTGTCAGTTGATGAAATGTCTGGCTGTGTTCACCTGTGGTACGACGTATGCATTTAACGCAGCCACAGCCCTGCCGTAGTCCGTTGGTTCTTCGGTGTCTGCGAGAAAATGTCCTGCACATCTGTCCCAGCACGATGTAGAAGCAAAGCTCTCTGTCGTGTAATCAAACTTGTCTGTACGTGAGTAAAATAACTACTAATAGTGTATCTTTATGAAGGCACATGCACTGCTAACTTGATGTTGCTTCACATTACAAGCCACCTGAGAGAGAGATGCTTTCCTCATGAACTCCTACATTCCCACAGGCCCTCATTAGCATATGACCAATCAGGATGCTATATGCAAATAACACCACACTCTCCTCCGTTGTTTTGTAACTGCATCAACGTCACCGGATAGTATTAATCCTTTACTATCAGCGAACAGCTCCAACGTCATCAACCACCTGTTCCAGCGTGGACCTAGAATAACAGGCTCACTGTAGCAGTCACACTTTGGCACACTGTTTTCCATCTTGACGACACTCAATCAATCAATCGCATTTATGAAGCACTTTTTATATCAGCCGATGTCACAAAGTGCTGTACAGAAACCCAGCCTAAAACCCCAAACAGCAAGCAATGCAGGTGTAGAAGCATGGTGGCTTGGAAAAACTCGCTAGAAAGGCCAGAACCTAGGAAGAAACCTAGAGTGGAACCAGGCTCTGAGGGGTGGCCAGTCCTCTTCTGGCTGTGCCGGGTGGAGATTATAACAGAACATGGCCAAGATGTTCAAATGTTCATAGATGACCAGCAGGGTCAGATAATAATAAACACATTGGTTGTAGAGGGTGCAACAGGTCAGCACCTCAGGAGTAAATGTCAGTTGGCTTTTCATAGCCGATCATTCAGAGTTAGAGATATCAGGTGTGGTAGAGAGAGAGAGTCCAAAACAGCAGGTCTGGGACAGGTAGCACGTCCAGTGAACAGGTCAGGGTTCCATAGCCTCAGCAGCAGCATGACCACTTTTCAGATTTAACTATTGTTTTCAAACATTATCCTCATCTAAATTGTTCAAACCTATACTTACAACTTGTGCTAAGTTAGGATATTATATTGAATTGAATCAACCAGACTTGGAGGTAAACGTCAACTTGTGCTAAGTTAGGATATTATATTGAATTGAATCAACCAGACTCGGAGGTAAACGTCAACTTGTGCTAAGTTAGGATATTATATTGAATTGAATCAACCAGACGCGGAGGTAAACGTCAACTTGTCTTTATTCCATCACTGTCCGTGTAATAAGCTCCACATTCCTTTACTGGCGTTGTGGCGTCATATGTCAGTACGTCACATCAATCCATGACATCCCCCTTTCCTTGGATATAAACTTTAACATCAACCAGACATACACAACAACACTCATTCTTTACCTGTATAGACACCTTTGTATTACCAATAAACAACTGAAATCTGTTCAATGTTAGTTAAGAACAAATTCTTATTTACAATGACGGCGTACCCCCCCGTCCAAACCCTCCCCTAACCCGGACAACGCTGGGCCAATTGTGAGCCGCTCTATTGGACTCCCAGCCGGTTGTGACACAGCCTGGGTACCAACCATCCCAAAATGCCTGATCAGCGATTGCCATTGATTGGCCTACATCAATTTATGCATCTTACTGACAAATTTTCCTTTTTGAAGCCTGAAAAGTGAGACATCTGAAATGGGGATGAAACTATCCCGTGACAAACGTGATGGTCAACCTAACACACAGTCAACCTACTAGACTAGACTACAATGTGTTTTATAACGTGATGGTCAACCTAACACACAGTCAACCTACTAGACTAGACTACAATTTTATTTATAACATGATGGTCAACCTAACACACAGTCAACCTACTAGACTACAATGTGTTTTATAACATGATGGTCAACCTAACACACAGTCAACCTACTAGACTACAATGTGTTTTATAACATGATGGTCAACCTAACACACAGTCAACCTACTAGACTAGACTACAATGTGCTTTATAACATGATGGTCAACCTAACACACAGTCAACCTACTAGACTAGACTACAATGTGTTTTATAACGTGATGGTCAACCTAACACACAGTCAACCTACTAGACTAGACTACAATGTGTTTTATAACATGATGGTCAACCTAACACACAGTCAACCTACTAGACTAGACTACAATGTGCTTTATAACAGGATGGTCAACCTAACACACAGTCAACCTACTAGACTAGACTACAATGTGTTTTATAACGTGATGGTCAACCTAACACACAGTCAACCTACTAGACTAGACTACAATGTGTTTTATAACATGATGGTCAACCTAACACACAGTCAACCTACTAGACTAGACTACAATGTGTTTTATAACATGATGGTCAACCTAACACACAGTCAACCTACTAGACTAGACTACAATGTGTCTTATAACATGATGGTCAACCTAACACACAGTCAACCTACTAGACTAGACTACAATGTGTTTTATAACATGATGGTCAACCTAACACACAGTCAACCTACTAGACTGGACTACAATGTGTTTTATAACATGATGGTCAACCTAACACACAGTCAACCTGCTAGACTAGAATACAATGTGTCTTATAAAGTGATGGTCAACCTAACACACAGTCAACCTACTAGACTAGAATACAATGTGTTTTATAACATGATGGTCAACCTAAAACACAGTCAACCTAATAGACTAGGTCTACAGGTCTACCGGTAGCCAGTGATGTAGAGGTAAAGAAAAGGAACAATCCTTTTACTTTCAATCTACTTTCAATTCATTTTTCGACAGACCAGCTAGATCTACTTTCTCTATTATATTATGACAGACCAGCTAAATCTAATGTATCTATGTCTCTATTATATTATGACAGACCAGCTAGATCTACTGTCTCTATTGTATTATGAAAGACCAGCAATATCTACTGTCTCTATTATATTATGGCAGACCAGCTAGATCTACTGTCTCTATTATATTATGATATACCAGCTAGATCTACTGTCTCGATTGTATTATGACAGACCAGCTAGATCTACTGTCTCTATTATATTATGACAGACCAGCTAGATCTACTGTCTCTATTGTATTATGACAAACCAGCTAGATCTACTGTCTCTATTATATTATGGCAGACCGGCTAGATCTACTGTCTCTATTATATTATGACAGACCAGCTAATACTGCTGTATCTATGTCTCTATGTTTCTATTATATTATGACAGACCAGCTAGATCTACTGTCTCTATTATATTATGACAGACCAGCTAAATCTACTGTCACTATGTCTCTATTATATTACGACAGACCAGCTAGATATACTGTCTCTATTGTATTATGACAGACCAGCTAGATCTACTGTCTCTATTATATTATGGCAGAGCAGCTAGATCTACTGTCTCTATTATATTATGATAGACCAGCTAAATCTACTGTATCTATGTCTCTATGTCTCTATTATATTAGGACAGACCAGCTAGATCTACTGTCTATATTATATTTTAACAGACCAGGTAGATCTACTGTCTCTATTGTATTATGACAGACCAGCTAGATCTACTGTCCTGATTGTATTATGACAGACCAGCTAGATCTACTTTCTCTATTATATTATGACAGACCAGCTAAATCTACTGTATCTATGTCTCTATGTCTCTGTTATATTATGACAGACCAGCTAAATCTACTGTCTCTATGTCTCTATGTCTCTATTATATTATGACAGACCAGCTAGATCTACTTTCTCTATTATATTATGACAGACCAGCTAAATCTAATGTATCTATGTCTCTATGTCTCTATTATATTATGACAGACCAGCTAGATCTACTGTCTCTATTGTATAATGAAAGGCCAGCAATATCTACTGTCTCTATTATATTATGGCACACCAGCTAGATCTACTGTCTCTATTATATTATGATATACCAGCTAGATCTACTGTCTCGATTGTATTATGACAGACCAGCTAGATCTACTGTCTCTATTGTATTATGACAGACCAGCTAGATCTACTGTCTCTATTATATTATGGCAGACCGGCTAGATCTACTGTCTCTATTATATTATGACAGACCAGCTAATACTGCTGTATCTATGTCTCTATGTTTCTATTATATTATGACAGACCAGCTAGATCTACTGTCTCTATTATATTATGACAGACCAGCTAAATCTACTGTCTTTATGTCTCTATTATATTACAACAGACCAGCTAGATATACTGTCTCTATTGTATTATGACAGACCAGCTAGATCTACTGTCTCTATTATATTATGGCAGAGCAGCTAGATCTACTAGCTATTATATTATGACAGACCAGCTAAATCTACTGTATCTATGTCTCTATGTCTCTATTATATTATGACAGACCAGCTAGATCTACTGTCTCTATTATATTTTAACAGACCAGGTAGATCTACTGTCTCTATTGTATTATGACAGACCAGCTAGATCTACTGTCCTGATTGTATTATGACAAACCAGCTAGATCTACTTTCTCTATTATATTATGACAGACCAGCTAAATCTACTGTATCTATGTCACTATGTCTCTATTATATTATGACAGACCAGCTAAATCTACTGTCTCTATGTCTCTATGTCTCTATTATATTATGACAGACCAGCTAGATCTACTTTCTCTATTATATTATGACAGACCAGCTAAATCTACTGTATCTATGTCTCTATGTCTCTATTATATTATGACAGACCAGCTAGATCTACTGTCTCTATTATATTATGACAGACCAGCTAAATCTACTGTCTCTATGTCTCTATTATATTGTGACATACCATCTAGATCTACTGTCTCTATTGTATTATGACATACCAGCTAGATCTACTGCATTTATTATATTATGACAGACCAGCTAGATCTACTGTCTCTATTATATTATGACAGACCAGCTAGACCTTCTGTCTCGATTGTATTATGACAGACCAGCTAAATCTACTGTCTCTATTATATTTTCACAGACCAGGTAGATCTACTGTCTCTATTGTATTATGACAGACCAGCTAGATCTACTGTCCTGATTGTATTATGACAGACCAGCTAGATCTACTTTCAATATTATATTATGACAGACCAGCTAAATCTACTGTCTCTATGTCTCTATTATATTGTGACATACCATCTAGATCTACTGTCTCTATTATATTATGACATACCAGCTAGATCTACTGTATTTATTATATTATGACAGACCAGCTAGATCTACTGTCTCTATTATATTATGACATACCAGCTAGATCTACTGTCTTGATTGTATTATGACATACTAGCTAAATCTACTGTATCTATGTCTCTATGTCTCTATTATATTATGACAGACCAGCTAGATCTACTGTCTCTATTATATTATGACAGACCAGCTAAATCTACTGTCTCTATGTCTCTATTATATTGTGACATACCATCTAGATCTACTGTCTCTATTATATTATGACATACCAGCTAGATCTACTGTATTTATTATATTATGACAGACCAGCTAGATCTACTGTCTCTATTATATTATGACATACCAGCTAGATCTACTGTCTTGATTGTATTATGACATACTAGCTACATCTACTGTATCTATGTCTCTATGTCTCTATTATATTATGACAGACCAGCTAGATCTACTGTCTCTATTGTATTACTACAGACCAGCTAGATCTACTGTCTCTATTATAATATGGCAGACCAGCTAGATATACTGTCTCTATTATATTATGACATACCATCTAGATCTACTGTCTCTATTATATTATGACATACCAGCTAGATCTACTGTATTTATTATATTATGACAGACCAGCTAGATCTACTGTCTCTATTATATTATGACAGACCAGCTAGACCTTCTGTCTCGATTGTATTATGACAGACCAGCTAAATCTACTGTCTCTATTATATTTTCACAGACCAGGTAGATCTACTGTCTCTATTGTATTATGACAGACCAGCTAGATCTACTGTCCTGATTGTATTATGACAGACCAGCTAGATCTACTTTCAATATTATATTATGACAGACCAGCTAAATCTACTGTCTCTATGTCTCTATTATATTGTGACATACCATCTAGATCTACTGTCTCTATTATATTATGACATACCAGCTAGATCTACTGTATTTATTATATTATGACAGACCAGCTAGATCTACTGTCTCTATTATATTATGACATACCAGCTAGATCTACTGTCTTGATTGTATTATGACATACTAGCTAAATCTACTGTATCTATGTCTCTATTATATTATGACAGACCAGCTAGATCTACTGTCTCTATTATATTATGACAGACCAGCTAAATCTACTGTCTCTATGTCTCTATTATATTGTGACATACCATCTAGATCTACTGTCTCTATTATATTATGACATACCAGCTAGATCTACTGTATTTATTATATTATGACAGACCAGCTAGATCTACTGTCTCTATTATATTATGACATACCAGCTAGATCTACTGTCTTGATTGTATTATGACATACTAGCTAAATCTACTGTATCTATGTCTCTATGTCTCTATTATATTATGACAGACCAGCTAGATCTACTGTCTCTATTGTATTACTACAGACCAGCTAGATCTACTGTCTCTATTATAATATGGCAGACCAGCTAGATATACTGTCTCTATTATATTATGACATACCAGCTAGATCTACTGTCTCGATTGTATTATGACAGTCCAGCTAGATCTACTGTCTCTATTATATTATGACAGACCAGCTAGATCTACTGTCTCTATTATATTATGACAGACCAGCTAATACTACTGTATCTATGTCTCCATGTCTCTATTATATTATGACAGACCAGCTAGATCTACTGTCTCTATTATATTATGACAGACCAGATAAATCTACTGTCTCTATGTCTCTATTATATTACGACAGACCAGCTAGATCTACTGTCCTGATTGTATTATGACAGACCAGCTAGATCTACTGTCTTGATTGTATTATGACAGACCAGCTAGATCTACTGTCTCGATTGTATTATGGCAGACCAGCTAGATCTACTGTCTCTATTGTATTATGACAGACCAGCTAGATATTCTGTCTCGATTAAATTATGACAGACCAGGTAAATCTACTCTCTATGTCTCGATTATATTTTGACAGACCAGGTAGATCAACTGTCTCTATTGTATTATGAAAGATCAGCTAGATCTACTGTCCTGATTATATTATCACAGACCAGCTAGATCTACTGTCTCTATTGTATTATGACAGACCAGCTAGATCTACGGTCTCTATTATATTATGACAGACCAGCTAGATCTACTGTCTCTATGTCTCTATTATATTATGACATACCAGCTAGATCTACTGTATCTATTATATTATGACAGACCAGCTAGACCTACTGTCTCTATTATATTATGGCAGACCAGCTAGATCTACTGTCTCTATTGTATTATGACAGACCAGCTAGATCTACTGTCTCTATTATATTATGGCAGACCAGCTAGATCTACTGTCTCTATTATATTATGACAGACCAGCTAGATCTACTGTCTCGATTGTATTACGGCAGACCAGCTAGATCTACTGTCTCTATTGTATTGTGACAGACCAGCTAGATTTTCTGTCTCGATTAAATTATGACAGACCAGGTAAATCTACTCTCTATGTCTCGATTATATTTTGACAGACCAGGTAGATCAACTGTCTCTATTGTATTATGACAGACCAGCTAGACCCACTGTCTCTATTGTATTATGACAGACCAGCTAAATCTACTGTCTCTATTATATTATGACAGACCAGCTAAATCTACTGTCTCTATTGTATTATGACAGACCAGCTAGATCTACTGTCTCTATTATATTATGACAGACCAGCTAGATCTACTGTCCTGATTATATTATGACAGACCAGCTAGATCTACTGTCTCTATTGTATTATGACAGACCAGCTAGATCTACTGTCTCTATTATATTATGACAGACCAGCTAGATCTACTGTCTCAATTATATTATGACATACCAGCTAGATCTACTGTATCTATTATATTATGACATACCAGCTAGATCTACTGTCTCTATTATATTATGACAGACCAGCTAGATCTACTGTCTCTATTATATTATGACAGACCAGCTAGACCTACTGTCTCTATTATATTATGGCAGACCAGCTAGATCTACTGTATTTATTATATTATGACAGACCAGCTAGATCTACTGTCTCTATTATATTATGACATACCAGCTAGATCTACTGTCTTGATTGTATTATGACATACTAGCTAAATCTACTGTATCTATGTCTCTATGTCTCTATTATATTATGACAGACCAGCTAGATCTACTGTCTCTATTATATTATGACAGACCAGCTAAATCTACTGTCTCTATGTCTCTATTATATTGTGACATACCATCTAGATCTACTGTCTCTATTATATTATGACATACCAGCTAGATCTACTGTATTTATTATATTATGACAGACCAGCTAGATCTACTGTCTCTATTATATTATGACATACCAGCTAGATCTACTGTCTTGATTGTATTATGACATACTAGCTACATCTACTGTATCTATGTCTCTATGTCTCTATTATATTATGACAGACCAGCTAGATCTACTGTCTCTATTGTATTACTACAGACCAGCTAGATCTACTGTCTCTATTATAATATGGCAGACCAGCTAGATATACTGTCTCTATTATATTATGACATACCATCTAGATCTACTGTCTCTATTATATTATGACATACCAGCTAGATCTACTGTATTTATTATATTATGACAGACCAGCTAGATCTACTGTCTCTATTATATTATGACAGACCAGCTAGACCTTCTGTCTCGATTGTATTATGACAGACCAGCTAAATCTACTGTCTCTATTATATTTTCACAGACCAGGTAGATCTACTGTCTCTATTGTATTATGACAGACCAGCTAGATCTACTGTCCTGATTGTATTATGACAGACCAGCTAGATCTACTTTCAATATTATATTATGACAGACCAGCTAAATCTACTGTCTCTATGTCTCTATTATATTGTGACATACCATCTAGATCTACTGTCTCTATTATATTATGACATACCAGCTAGATCTACTGTATTTATTATATTATGACAGACCAGCTAGATCTACTGTCTCAATTATATTATGACATACCAGCTAGATCTACTGTCTTGATTGTATTATGACATACTAGCTAAATCTACTGTATCTATGTCTCTATTATATTATGACAGACCAGCTAGATCTACTGTCTCTATTATATTATGACAGACCAGCTAAATCTACTGTCTCTATGTCTCTATTATATTGTGACATACCATCTAGATCTACTGTCTCTATTATATTATGACATACCAGCTAGATCTACTGTATTTATTATATTATGACAGACCAGCTAGATCTACTGTCTCTATTATATTATGACATACCAGCTAGATCTACTGTCTTGATTGTATTATGACATACTAGCTAAATCTACTGTATCTATGTCTCTATGTCTCTATTATATTATGACAGACCAGCTAGATCTACTGTCTCTATTGTATTACTACAGACCAGCTAGATCTACTGTCTCTATTATAATATGGCAGACCAGCTAGATATACTGTCTCTATTATATTATGACATACCAGCTAGATCTACTGTCTCGATTGTATTATGACAGTCCAGCTAGATCTACTGTCTCTATTATATTATGACAGACCAGCTAGATCTACTGTCTCTATTATATTATGACAGACCAGCTAATACTACTGTATCTATGTCTCCATGTCTCTATTATATTATGACAGACCAGCTAGATCTACTGTCTCTATTATATTATGACAGACCAGATAAATCTACTGTCTCTATGTCTCTATTATATTACGACAGACCAGCTAGATCTACTGTCCTGATTGTATTATGACAGACCAGCTAGATCTACTGTCTTGATTGTATTATGACAGACCAGCTAGATCTACTGTCTCGATTGTATTATGGCAGACCAGCTAGATCTACTGTCTCTATTGTATTATGACAGACCAGCTAGATATTCTGTCTCGATTAAATTATGACAGACCAGGTAAATCTACTCTCTATGTCTCGATTATATTTTGACAGACCAGGTAGATCAACTGTCTCTATTGTATTATGAAAGATCAGCTAGATCTACTGTCCTGATTATATTATCACAGACCAGCTAGATCTACTGTCTCTATTGTATTATGACAGACCAGCTAGATCTACGGTCTCTATTATATTATGACAGACCAGCTAGATCTACTGTCTCTATGTCTCTATTATATTATGACATACCAGCTAGATCTACTGTATCTATTATATTATGACAGACCAGCTAGACCTACTGTCTCTATTATATTATGGCAGACCAGCTAGATCTACTGTCTCTATTGTATTATGACAGACCAGCTAGATCTACTGTCTCTATTATATTATGGCAGACCAGCTAGATCTACTGTCTCTATTATATTATGACAGACCAGCTAGATCTACTGTCTCGATTGTATTACGGCAGACCAGCTAGATCTACTGTCTCTATTGTATTGTGACAGACCAGCTAGATTTTCTGTCTCGATTAAATTATGACAGACCAGGTAAATCTACTCTCTATGTCTCGATTATATTTTGACAGACCAGGTAGATCAACTGTCTCTATTGTATTATGACAGACCAGCTAGACCCACTGTCTCTATTGTATTATGACAGACCAGCTAAATCTACTGTCTCTATTATATTATGACAGACCAGCTAAATCTACTGTCTCTATTGTATTATGACAGACCAGCTAGATCTACTGTCTCTATTATATTATGACAGACCAGCTAGATCTACTGTCCTGATTATATTATGACAGACCAGCTAGATCTACTGTCTCTATTGTATTATGACAGACCAGCTAGATCTACTGTCTCTATTATATTATGACAGACCAGCTAGATCTACTGTCTCAATTATATTATGACATACCAGCTAGATCTACTGTATCTATTATATTATGACATACCAGCTAGATCTACTGTCTCTATTATATTATGACAGACCAGCTAGATCTACTGTCTCTATTATATTATGACAGACCAGCTAGACCTACTGTCTCTATTATATTATGGCAGACCAGCTAGATCTACTGTCTCTATTGTATTATGACAGACCAGCTAGATCTACTGTCTCTATTATATTGTGGCAGACCAGCTAGATCTACTGTCTCTATTATATTATGACAGACCAGCTAGATCTACTGTCTCTATTGTATTATGGCAGACCAGCTAGATCTACTGTCTCTATTGTATTACGACAGACCAGCTAGATTTTCTGTCTCGATTAAATTATGACAGACCAGGTAAATCTACTCTCTATGTCTCGATTATATTTTGACAGACCAGGTAGATCAACTGTCTCTATTGTATTATGACAGACCAGCTAGATCTACTGTCCTGATTGTATTATGACAGACCAGCTAGATCTACTGTCTCGATTGTATTATGGCAGACCAGCTAGATCTACTGTCTCTATTGTATTATGACAGACCAGGTAGATTTTCTGTCTCGATTAAATTATGACAGACCAGGTAAATCTACTCTCTATGTCTCGATTATATTTTGACAGACCAGGTAGATCAACTGTCTCTATTGTATTATGACAGACCAGCTAGACCCACTGTCTGTATTGTATTATGACAGACCTGCTAAATCTACTGTCTCTATTATATTATGACAGACCAGCTAAATCTACTGTCTCTATTTTATTATGACAGACCAGCTAGATCTACTGTCTCTATTGTATTATGACAGACCAGCTAGATCTACTGTCTCTATTATATTATGACAGACCAGCTAGACCTACTGTCTCGATAGTGTTATGACAGACCAGCTAGATCTACTGTCCTGATTGTATTGTGACAGACCAGCTAGATCTACTGTCCTGATTGTATTATGACAGACCAGCTAAATCTACTGTCTCTATTGTATTATGACAGACCAGCTAGATCTACTGTCTCTATTATATTATGACAGACCAGCTAGATCTACTGTCTCTATTATATTATGACAGACCAGCTAGACCTTCTGTCTCTATTATATTATGACAGACCAGCTAGATCTACTGTCTCTATTGTATTATGACAGACCAGCTAGATCTACTGTCTCTATTATATTATGACAGACCAGCTAGATCTACTCTCTATGTCTCTATTATATTTTGACAGACCAGGTAGATCTACTGTCTCTATGTCTCTATTATATTATGACATACCAGCTAGATCTACTGTCTCTATTATATTATGACAGACCAGCTAGATCTACTGTCTCGATTATATTATGACAGACCAGCTAGATCTACTCTCTATGTCTCTATTATATTTTGACAGACCAGGTAGATCTACTGTCTCTATGTCTCTATTGTATTATGACAGACCAGCTAGATCTCCTGTCTCTATTGTATTATGACAGACCAGCTAGATCTACTGTCTCTATTGTTTTATGACAGACCGGCTAGATCTACTGTCTCTATTATATTATGGCAGACCAGCTAGATCTACTGTCTCTATTACATTATGACAGACCAGGTAAATCTACTCTCTATGTCTCTATTATATTTTGACAGACCAGGTAGATCTACTGTCTCTACTGTATTATGGCAGACCAGCTAGATCTACTGTCTCTATTGTATTATGACAGACAAGCTAGATCTACTGTCTCTATTTCTCTATTATATTATGACATACAAGCTAGATCTACTGTCTCTATTGTATTATGACAGACCAGCTAGATCTACTGTCTCTATTATATTATGGCAGACCAGCTAGATCTATTGTCTCTATTATATTATGACAGACCAGCTAAATCTACTGTCTCTTTGTCTCTATTATGTTATAACATACCAGCTACATCTACTGTCTCTATTATATTATGACAGACCAGCTAGATCTACTGTCTCTATTATATTATGAAAGACCAGCTAAATCTACTGTCTCTATGTCTCTATTATATTATGTCATACCAGCTTGATCTTCTGTCTCTATTATATTATGACATACCAGCTAGATCTACTGTCTCTATTATATTATGACAGACCAGCTAGATCTACTGTCTCTATTATATTATGACAGACCAGCTAGACCTACTGTCTCGATTGTATTGTGACAGACCAGCTAAATCTACTGTCTCTATTGTATTATGACAGACCAGCTAGATCTACTGTCCTGATTGTATTATGACAGACCAGCTAGATCTACTTTCTCTATTATATTATGACAGACCAGCTAAATCTACTGTATATATGTCTCTATGTCTCTATTATATTAGGACAGACCAGCTAGATCTACTGTCTCTACTATATTATGACAGACCAGCTAAATCTACTGTCTCTATGTCTCTATTATATTACGACATACCAGCTAGATCTACTTTCTCTATTATATTATGACATACCAGCTAGATCTACTGTCTCTATTATATTATGACATACCAGCTAGATCTACTGTCTCTATTATATTATGACAGACCAGCTAGACCTTCTGTCTCGATTGTATTATGACAGACCAGCCAAATCTACTGTCTCTATTATATTTTGATAGACCAGGTAGATCTACTGTCTCTATTGTATTATGACAGACCAGCTAGATCTACTGTCCTGATTATATTATGACAGACCAGCTAGATCTACTTCCTCTATTATATTATGACAGACCAGCTAAATCTACTGTATCTATGTCTCTATGTCTCTATTATATTATGACAGACCAGCTAGATCTACTGTCTCTATTGTATTATGACAGACCAGCTAGATCTAATGTCTCTATTATATTATGGCAGACCAGCTAGATCTACTGTCTCTATTATATTATGACATACCAGCTAGATCTACTGTCTCTATTGTATTATGACAGACCAGCTAGATCTACTTTCTCTATTATATTATGACAGACCGTCTAAATCTACTGTATCTATGTCTCTATGTCTCTATTATATTATGACAGACCAGCTAGATCTACTGTCTCTATTGTATTATGACAGACCAGCTAGATCTAATGTCTCTATTATATTATGGCAGACCAGCTAGATCTATTGCCTCTATTATATTTTGACAGACCAGGTAGATCTACTGTCTCTATTGTATTATGACAGACCAGCTAGATCTACTGTCTCTATTATATTTTGACAGACCAGGTAGATCTAATTTCTCTATTGTATTATGACAGACCAGCTAGATCCACTGTCTCTATTGTATTATGACAGACCAGCTAGATCTACTTTCTCTATTATATTATGACAGACCAGCTAAATCTACTTTCTCTATGTCTCTATGTCTCTATTATATTATGACAGACCAGCTAGATCTACTTTCTCTATTATATTATGACAGACCAGCTAAATCTACTGTATCTATGTCTCTATGTCTCTATTATATTATGACAGACCAGATAGATCTACTGTCTCTATTATATTATGACAGACCAGCTAAATCTACTGTCTCTATGTCTCTATTATATTACGACATACCAGCTAGATCTACTGTCTCGATTAAATTATGACAGACCAGGTAAATCTACTCTCTATGTCTCGATTATATTTTGACAGACCAGGTAGATCAACTGTCTCTATTGTATTATGACAGACCAGCTAGACCCACTGTCTCTATTGTATTATGACAGACCAGCTAAATCTACTGTCTCTATTATATTATGACAGACCAGCTAAATCTAATGTCTCTATTTTATTATGACAGACCAGCTAGATCTACTGTCTCTATTGTATTATGACAGACCAGCTAGATCTACTGTCTCTATTATATTATGACAGACCAGCTAGACCTACTGTCTCGATAGTGTTATGACAGACCAGCTAGATCTACTGTCCTGATTGTATTGTGACAGACCAGCTAGATCTACTGTCCTGATTGTATTATGACAGACCAGCTAAATCTACTGTCTCTATTGTATTATGACAGACCAGCTAGATCTACTGTCTCTATTATATTATGACAGACCAGCTAGATCTACTGTCTCTATTATATTATGACAGACCAGCTAGACCTTCTGTCTCTATTATATTATGACAGACCAGCTAGATCTACTGTCTCTATTGTATTATGACAGACCAGCTAGATCTACTGTCTCTATTATATTATGACAGACCAGCTAGATCTACTCTCCATGTCTCTATTATATTTTGACAGACCAGGTAGATCTACTGTCTCTATGTCTCTATTGTATTATGACATACCAGCTAGATCTACTGTTTCTATTGTTTTATGGCAGACCAGCTAGATCTACTGTCTCTATTGTATTATGACAGACAAGCTATTTCTACTGTCTCTATGTCTCTATTATATTATGACATACCAGCTAGATCTACTGTCTCTATTATATTATGACAGACCAGCTAGATCTACTGTCTCGATTATATTATGACAGACCAGCTAGATCTACTCTCTATGTCTCTATTATATTTTGACAGACCAGGTAGATCTACTGTCTCTATGTCTCTATTGTATTATGACAGACCAGCTAGATCTCCTGTCTCTATTGTATTATGACAGACCAGCTAGATCTACTGTCTCTATTGTTTTATGACAGACCAGCTAGATCTACTGTCTCTATTATATTATGGCAGACCAGCTAGATCTACTGTCTCTATTACATTATGACAGACCAGCTAAATCTACTGTCTCTTTGTCTCTATTATATTATGACATACCAGCTAGATCTACTGTCTCTATTATATTATGACAGACCACCTAGATCTACTGTCTCGATTCAATTATGACAGACCAGGTAAATCTACTCTCTATGTCTCTATTATATTTTGACAGACCAGGTAGATCTATTGTCTCTACTGTATTATGGCAGACCAGCTAGATCTACTGTCTCTATTGTATTATGACAGACAAGCTAGATCTACTGTCTCTATTTTTCTATTATATTATGACATACCAGCTAGATCTACTGTCTCTATTGTATTATGACAGACCAGCTAGATCTACTGTCTCTATTGTATTATGACAGACCAGCTAGATCTACTGTCTCTATTATATTATGACAGACCAGCTAGATCTACTGTCTCTATTATATTATGACAGACCAGCTAGACCTTCTGTCTCTATTATATTATGACAGACCAGCTAGATCTACTGTCTCTATTGTATTATGACAGACCAGCTAGATCTACTGTCTCTATTATATTATGACAGACCAGCTAGATCTACTCTCCATGTCTCTATTATATTTTGACAGACCAGGTAGATCTACTGTCTCTATGTCTCTATTGTATTATGACATACCAGCTAGATCTACTGTTTCTATTGTTTTATGGCAGACCAGCTAGATCTACTGTCTCTATTGTATTATGACAGACAAGCTATTTCTACTGTCTCTATGTCTCTATTATATTATGACATACCAGCTAGATCTACTGTCTCTATTATATTATGACAGACCAGCTAGATCTACTGTCTCGATTATATTATGACAGACCAGCTAGATCTACTCTCTATGTCTCTATTATATTTTGACAGACCAGGTAGATCTACTGTCTCTATGTCTCTATTGTATTATGACAGACCAGCTAGATCTCCTGTCTCTATTGTATTATGACAGACCAGCTAGATCTGCTGTCTCTATTGTTTTATGACAGACCAGCTAGATCTACTGTCTCTATTATATTATGGCAGACCAGCTAGATCTACTGTCTCTATTACATTATGACAGACCAGCTAAATCTACTGTCTCTTTGTCTCTATTATATTATGACATACCAGCTAGATCTACTGTCTCTATTATATTATGACAGACCACCTAGATCTACTGTCTCGATTCAATTATGACAGACCAGGTACATCTACTCTCTATGTCTCTATTATATTTTGACAGACCAGGTAGATCTATTGTCTCTACTGTATTATGGCAGACCAGCTAGATCTACTGTCTCTATTGTATTATGACAGACACGCTAGATCTACTGTCTCTATTTTTCTATTATATTATGACATACCAGCTAGATCTACTGTCTCTATTGTATTATGACAGACCAGCTAGATCTACTGTCTCTATTATATTATGGCAGACCAGCTAGATCTACTGTCTCTATTATATTATGACAGACCAGCTAAATCTACTGTCTCTATGTCTCTATTATATTATGTCATACCAGCTTGATCTTCTGTCTCTATTATATTATGACATACCAGCTAGATCTACTGTCTCTATTATATGATGACAGACCAGCTAGATCTACTGTCTCTATTATATTATGACAGACCAGCTAGACCTACTGTCTCGATTGTATTGTGACAGACCAGCCAAATCTACTGTCTCAATTATATTTTGATAGACCAGGTAGATCTACTGTCTCTATTGTATTATGACAGACCAG
This sequence comes from Oncorhynchus mykiss, assembly GCF_057628025.1. NCBI lineage: Eukaryota > Metazoa > Chordata > Actinopteri > Salmoniformes > Salmonidae > Oncorhynchus > Oncorhynchus mykiss. The sequence continues at coordinate 58,026,988 of NC_143043.1, forward strand.
CTAGATCTACTGTCCTGATTATATTATGACAGACCAGGTAGATCTACTTTCTCTATTATATTATGACAGACCAGCTAAATCTACTGTATCTATGTCTCTATGTCTCTATTATATTATGACAGACCAGCTAGATCTACTGTCTCTATTGTATTATGACAGACCAGCTAGATCTAATGTCTCTATTATATTATGGCAGACCAGCTAGATCTACTGTCTCTATTATATTATGACATACCAGCTAGATCTACTGTCTAGATTGTATTATGACAGACCAGCTAGATCTACTGTCTCTATTATATTATGACAGACCAGCTAGATCTACTGTCTCTATTGTATTATGACAGACCAGCTAGATCTACTGTCTCTATTGTATTATGACAGACCAGCTAGATCTACTGTCTCTATTATATTATGGCAGACCAGCTAAATCTACTGTCTCTATGTCTCGATTATATTACGACAGACCAGCTAGATCTACTGTCTCTATTGTATTATGACAGACCAGCTAGATCTACTGTCTCTATTATATTATGGCAGACCAGCTTGATCTACTGTCTATATTATATTATGACAGACCAGCTAAATCTACTGTATCTGTGTCTCTATGTCTCTATTATATTATGACAGACCAGCTAGATCTATTGCCTCTATTATATTTTGACAGACCAGGTAGATCTACTGTCTCTATTGTATTATGACAGACCAGCTAGATCTACTGTCTCTATTATATTTTGACAGACCAGGTAGATCTAATTTCTCTATTGTATTATGACAGACCAGCTAGATCCACTGTCTCTATTGTATTATGACAGACCAGCTAGATCTACTTTCTCTATTATATTATGACAGACCAGCTAAATCTACTGTCTCTATGTCTCTATGCCTCTATTATATTATGACAGACCAGCTAGATCTACTTTCTCTATTATATTATGACAGACCAGCTAAATCTACTGTATCTATGTCTCTATGTCTCTATTATATTATGACAGACCAGATAGATCTACTGTCTCTATTATATTATGACAGACCAGCTAAATCTACTGTCTCTATGTCTCTATTATATTACGACATACCAGCTAGATCTACTGTCTCGATTAAATTATGACAGACCAGGTAAATCTACTCTCTATGTCTCGATTATATTTTGACAGACCAGGTAGATCAACTGTCTCTATTGTATTATGACAGACCAGCTAGACCCACTGTCTCTATTGTATTATGACAGACCAGCTAAATCTACTGTCTCTATTATATTATGACAGACCAGCTAAATCTACTGTCTCTATTTTATTATGACAGACCAGCTAGATCTACTGTCTCTATTGTATTATGACAGACCAGCTAGATCTACTGTCTCTATTATATTATGACAGACCAGCTAGACCTACTGTCTCGATAGTGTTATGACAGACCAGCTAGATCTACTGTCCTGATTGTATTGTGACAGAACAGCTAGATCTACTGTCCTGATTGTATTATGACAGACCAGCTAAATCTACTGTCTCTATTGTATTATGACAGACCAGCTAGATCTACTGTCTCTATTATATTATGACAGACCAGCTAGATCTACTGTCTCTATTATATTATGACAGACCAGCTAGACCTTCTGTCTCTATTATATTATGACAGACCAGCTAGATCTAATGTCTCTATTGTATTATGACAGACCAGCTAGATCTACTGTCTCTATTATATTATGACAGACCAGCTAGATCTACTCTCCATGTCTCTATTATATTTTGACAGACCAGGTAGATCTACTGTCTCTATGTCTCTATTGTATTATGACATACCAGCTAGATCTACTGTTTCTATTGTTTTATGGCAGACCAGCTAGATCTACTGTCTCTATTGTATTATGACAGACAAGCTATTTCTACTGTCTCTATGTCTCTATTATATTATGACATACCAGCTAGATCTACTGTCTCTATTATATTATGACAGACCAGCTAGATCTACTGTCTCGATTATATTATGACAGACCAGCTAGATCTACTCTCTATGTCTCTATTATATTTTGACAGACCAGGTAGATCTACTGTCTCTATGTCTCTATTGTATTATGACAGACCAGCTAGATCTCCTGTCTCTATTGTATTATGACAGACCAGCTAGATCTACTGTCTCTATTGTTTTATGACAGACCAGCTAGATCTATTGTCTCTATTATATTATGGCAGACCAGCTAGATCTACTGTCTCTATTACATTATGACAGACCAGCTAAATCTACTGTCTCTTTGTCTCTATTATATTATGACATACCAGCTAGATCTACTGTCTCTATTATATTATGACAGACCACCTAGATCTACTGTCTCGATTAAATTATGACAGACCAGGTAAATCTACTCTCTATGTCTCTATTATATTTTGACAGACCAGGTAGATCTATTGTCTCTACTGTATTATGGCAGACCAGCTAGATCTACTGTCTCTATTGTATTATGACAGACAAGCTAGATCTACTGTCTCTATTTTTCTATTATATTATGACATACCAGCTAGATCTACTGTCTCTATTGTATTATGACAGACCAGCTAGATCTACTGTCTCTATTATATTATGGCAGACCAGCTAGATCTACTGTCTCTATTATATTATGACAGACCAGCTAAATCTACTGTCTCTTTGTCTCTATTATGTTATGACATACCAGCTACATCTACTGTCTCTATTATATTATGACAGACCAGCTAGATCTACTGTCTCTATTATATTATGAAAGACCAGCTAAATCTACTGTCTCTATGTCTCTATTATATTATGTCATACCAGCTTGATCTTCTGTCTCTATTATATTATGACATACCAGCTAGATCTACTGTCTCTATTATATTATGACAGACCAGCTAGATCTACTGTCTCTATTATATTATGACAGACCAGCTAGACCTACTGTCTCGATTGTATTGTGACAGACCAGCTAAATCTACTGTCTCTATTGTATTATGACAGACCAGCTAGATCTACTGTCCTGATTGTATTATGACAGACCAGCTAGATCTACTTTCTCTATTATATTATGACAGACCAGCTAAATCTACTGTATATATGTCTCTATGTCTCTATTATATTAGGACAGACCAGCTAGATCTACTGTCTCTACTATATTATGACAGACCAGCTAAATCTACTGTCTCTATGTCTCTATTATATTACGACATACCAGCTAGATCTACTTTCTCTATTATATTATGACATACCAGCTAGATCTACTTTCTCTATTATATTATGACAGACCAGCTAAATCTACTGTATCTATGTCTCTATGTCTCTATTATATTATGACAGACCAGCTAGATCTACTGTCTCTATTGTATTATGACAGACCAGCTAGATCTAATGTCTCTATTATATTATGGCAGACCAGCTAGATCTACTGTCTCTATTATATTATGACATACCAGCTAGATCTACTGTCTCGATTGTATTATGACAGACCAGCTAGATCTACTGTCCTGATTGTATTATGACAGACCAGCTAGATCTACTGTCTCGATTGTATTATGGCAGACCAGCTAGATCTACTGTCTCTATTGTATTATGACAGACCAGCTAGATATTCTGTCTCGATTAAATTATGACAGACCAGGTAAATCTACTCTCTATGTCTCGATTATATTTTGACAGACCAGGTAGATCAACTGTCTCTATTGTATTATGAAAGATCAGCTAGATCTACTGTCCTGATTATATTATCACAGACCAGCTAGATTTTCTGTCTCGATTAAATTATGACAGACCAGGTAAATCTACTCTCTATGTCTCGATTATATTTTGACAGACCAGGTAGATCAACTGTCTCTATTGTATTATGACAGACCAGCTAGACCCACTGTCTCTATTGTATTATGACAGACCAGCTAAATCTACTGTCTCTATTATATTATGACAGACCAGCTAAATCTACTGTCTCTATTGTATTATGACAGACCAGCTAGATCTACTGTCTCTATTATATTATGACAGACCAGCTAGATCTACTGTCCTGATTATATTATTTCAGACCAGCTAGATCTACTGTCTCTATTGTATTATGACAGACCAGCTAGATCTACTGTCTCTATTATATTATGACAGACCAGCTAGATCTACTGTCTCTATGTCTCAATTATATTTTGACATACCAGCTAGATCTACTGTATCTATTATATTATGACATACCAGCTAGATCTACTGTCTCTACTATATTATGACAGACCAGCTAGATCTACTGTCTCTATTATATTATGACAGACCAGCTAGACCTACTGTCTCTATTATATTATGGCAGACCAGCTAGATCTACTGTCTCTATTGTATTATGACAGACCAGCTAGATCTACTGTCTCTATTATATTATGGCAGACCAGCTAGATCTACTGTCTCTATTATATTATGACAGACCAGCTAGATCTACTGTCTCTATTGTATTATGGCAGACCAGCTAGATCTACTGTCTCTATTGTATTACGACAGACCAGCTAGATTTTCTGTCTCGATTAATTAATGACAGACCAGGTAAATCTACTCTCTATGTCTCGATTATATTTTGACAGACCAGGTAGATCAACTGTCTCTATTGTATTATGACAGACCAGCTAGATCTACTGTCCTGATTGTATTATGACAGACCAGCTAGATCTACTGTCTCAATTGTATTATGGCAGACCAGCTAGATCTACTGTCTCTATTGTATTATGACAGACCAGGTAGATTTTCTGTCTCGATTAAATTATGACAGACCAGGTAAATCTACTCTCTATGTCTCGATTATATTTTGACAGACCAGGTAGATCAACTGTCTCTATTGTATTAGGACAGACCAGCTAGACCCACTGTCTGTATTGTATTATGACAGACCTGCTAAATCTACTGTCTCTATTATATTATGACAGACCAGCTAAATCTACTGTCTCTATTTTATTATGACAGACCAGCTAGATCTACTGTCTCTATTGTATTATGACAGACCAGCTAGATCTACTGTCTCTATTATATTATGACAGACCAGCTAGACCTACTGTCTCGATAGTGTTATGACAGACCAGCTAGATCTACTGTCCTGATTGTATTGTGACAGACCAGCTAGATCTACTGTCCTGATTGTATTATGACAGACCAGCTAAATCTACTGTCTCTATTGTATTATGACAGACCAGCTAGATCTACTGTCTCTATTATATTATGACAGACCAGCTAGATCTACTGTCTCTATTATATTATGACAGACCAGCTAGACCTTCTGTCTCTATTATATTATGACAGACCAGCTAGATCTACTGTCTCTATTGTATTATGACAGACCAGCTAGATCTACTGTCTCTATTATATTATGACAGACCAGCTAGATCTACTCTCTATGTCTCTATTATATTTTGACAGACCAGGTAGATCTACTGTCTCTATGTCTCTATTGTATTATGACATACCAGCTAGATCTACTGTTTCTATTGTTTTATGGCAGACCAGCTAGATCTACTGTCTCTATTGTATTATGACAGACAAGCTATTTCTACTGTCTCTATGTCTCTATTATATTATGACATACCAGCTAGATCTACTTTCTCTATTATATTATGACAGACCAGCTAGATCTACTGTCTCGATTATATTATGACAGACCAGCTAGATCTACTCTCTATGTCTCTATTATATTTTGACAGACCAGGTAGATCTACTGACTCTATGTCTCTATTGTATTATGACAGACCAGCTAGATCTCCTGTCTCTATTGTATTATGACAGACCAGCTAGATCTACTGTCTCTATTGTTTTATGACAGACCGGCTAGATCTACTGTCTCTATTATATTATGGCAGACCAGCTAGATCTACTGTCTCTATTACATTATGTCAGACCATCTAAATCTACTGTCTCTTTGTCTCTATTATATTATGACATACCAGCTAGATCTACTGTCTCTATTATATTATGACAGACCACCTAGATCTACTGTCTCGATTCAATTATGACAGACCAGGTAAATCTACTCTCTATGTCTCTATTATATTTTGACAGACCAGGTAGATCTACTGTCTCTACTGTATTATGGCAGACCAGCTAGATCTACTGTCTCTATTGTATTATGACAGACAAGCTAGATCTACTGTCTCTATTTCTCTATTATATTATGACATACCAGCTAGATCTACTGTCTCTATTGTATTATGACAGACCAGCTAGATCTACTGTCTCTATTATATTATGGCAGACCAGCTAGATCTATTGTCTCTATTATATTATGACAGACCAGCTAAATCTACTGTCTCTTTGTCTCTATTATGTTATAACATACCAGCTACATCTACTGTCTCTATTATATTATGACAGACCAGCTAGATCTACTGTCTCTATTATATTATGAAAGACCAGCTAAATCTACTGTCTCTATGTCTCTATTATATTATGTCATACCAGCTTGATCTTCTGTCTCTATTATATTATGACATACCAGCTAGATCTACTGTCTCTATTATATTATGACAGACCAGCTAGATCTACTGTCTCTATTATATTATGACAGACCAGCTAGACCTACTGTCTCGATTGTATTGTGACAGACCAGCTAAATCTACTGTCTCTATTGTATTATGACAGACCAGCTAGATCTACTGTCCTGATTGTATTATGACAGACCAGCTAAATCTACTGTATATATGTCTCTATGTCTCTATTATATTAGGACAGACCAGCTAGTTCTACTGTCTCTACTATATTATGACAGACCAGCTAAATCTACTGTCTCTATGTCTCTATTATATTACGACATACCAGCTAGATCTACTTTCTCTATTATATTATGACATACCAGCTAGATCTACTGTCTCTATTATATTATGACAGACCACCTAGATCTACTGTCTCTATTATATTATGACAGACCAGCTAGACCTTCTGTCTCGATTGTATTATGACAGACCAGCCAAATCTACTGTCTCTATTATATTTTGATAGACCAGGTAGATCTACTGTCTCTATTGTATTATGACAGACCAGCTAGATCTAATGTCTCTATTATATTATGGCAGACCAGCTAGATCTACTGTCTCTATTATATTATGACATACCAGCTAGATCTACTGTCTAGATTGTATTATGACAGTCCAGCTAGATCTACTGTCTCTATTATATTATGACAGACCAGCTAGATCTACTGTCTCTATTGTATTATGACAGACCAGCTAGATCTACTGTCTCTATTGTATTATGGCAGACCAGCTAAATCTACTGTCTCTATGTCTCGATTATATTACGACCGACCAGCTAGATCTACTGTCTCTATTGTATTATGACAGACCAGCTAGATCTACTGTCTCTATTATATTATGGCAGACCAGCTTGATCTACTGTCTCTATTATATTATGACAGACCAGCTAAATCTACTGTATCTGTGTCTCTATGTCTCTATTATATTATGACAGACCAGCTAGATCTATTGCCTCTATTATATTTTGACAGACCAGGTAGATCTACTTTCTCTATTGTATTATGACAGACCAGCTAGATCTACTGTCTCTATTATATTTTGACAGACCAGGTAGATCTAATTTCTCTATTGTATTATGACAGACCAGCTAGATCCACTGTCTCTATTGTATTATGACAGACCAGCTAGATCTACTTTCTCTATTATATTATGACAGACCAGCTAAATCTACTTTCTCTATGTCTCTATGTCTCTATTATATTATGACAGACCAGCTAGATCTACTTTCTCTATTATATTATGACAGACCAGCTAAATCTACTGTATCTATGTCTCTATGTCTCTATTATATTATGACAGACCAGATAGATCTACTGTCTCTATTATATTATGACAGACCAGCTAAATCTACTGTCTCTATGTCTCTATTATATTACGACATACCAGCTAGATCTACTGTCTCGATTAAATTATGACAGACCAGGTAAATCTACTCTCTATGTCTCGATTATATTTTGACAGACCAGGTAGATCAACTGTCTCTATTGTATTATGAAAGATCAGCTAGATCTACTGTCCTGATTATATTATCACAGACCAGCTAGATTTTCTGTCTCGATTAAATTATGACAGACCAGGTAAATCTACTCTCTATGTCTCGATTATATTTTGACAGACCAGGTAGATCAACTGTCTCTATTGTATTATGACAGACCAGCTAGACCCACTGTCTCTATTGTATTATGACAGACCAGCTAAATCTACTGTCTCTATTATATTATGACAGACCAGCTAAATCTACTGTCTCTATTGTATTATGACAGACCAGCTAGATCTACTGTCTCTATTATATTATGACAGACCAGCTAGATCTACTGTCCTGATTATATTATTTCAGACCAGCTAGATCTACTGTCTCTATTGTATTATGACAGACCAGCTAGATCTACTGTCTCTATTATATTATGACAGACCAGCTAGATCTACTGTCTCTATGTCTCAATTATATTATGACATACCAGCTAGATCTACTGTATCTATTATATTATGACATACCAGCTAGATCTACTGTCTCTACTATATTATGACAGACCAGCTAGATCTACTGTCTCTATTATATTATGACAGACCAGCTAGACCTACTGTCTCTATTATATTATGGCAGACCAGCTAGATCTACTGTCTCTATTGTATTATGACAGACCAGCTAGATCTACTGTCTCTATTATATTATGGCAGACCAGCTAGATCTACTGTCTCTATTATATTATGACAGACCAGCTAGATCTACTGTCTCTATTGTATTATGGCAGACCAGCTAGATCTACTGTCTCTATTGTATTACGACAGACCAGCTAGATTTTCTGTCTCGATTAAATTATGACAGACCAGGTAAATCTACTCTCTATGTCTCGATTATATTTTGACAGACCAGGTAGATCAACTGTCTCTATTGTATTATGACAGACCAGCTATATCTACTGTCCTGATTGTATTATGACAGACCAGCTAGATCTACTGTCTCGATTGTATTATGGCAGACCAGCTAGATCTACTGTCTCTATTGTATTATGACAGACCAGGTAGATTTTCTGTCTCGATTAAATTATGACAGACCAGGTAAATCTACTCTCTATGTCTCGATTATATTTTGACAGACCAGGTAGATCAACTGTCTCTATTGTATTAGGACAGACCAGCTAGACCCACTGTCTGTATTGTATTATGACAGACCTGCTAAATCTACTGTCTCTATTATATTATGACAGACCAGCTAAATCTACTGTCTCTATTTTATTATGACAGACCAGCTAGATCTACTGTCTCTATTGTATTATGACAGACCAGCTAGATCTACTGTCTCTATTATATTATGACAGACCAGCTAGACCTACTGTCTCGATAGTGTTATGACAGACCAGCTAGATCTACTGTCCTGATTGTATTGTGACAGACCAGCTAGATCTACTGTCCTGATTGTATTATGACAGACCAGCTAAATCTACTGTCTCTATTGTATTATGACAGACCAGCTAGATCTACTGTCTCTATTATATTATGACAGACCAGCTAGATCTACTGTCTCTATTATATTATGACAGACCAGCTAGACCTTCTGTCTCTATTATATTATGACAGACCAGCTAGATCTACTGTCTCTATTGTATTATGACAGACCAGCTAGATCTACTGTCTCTATTATATTATGACAGACCAGCTAGATCTACTCTCTATGTCTCTATTATATTTTGACAGACCAGGTAGATCTACTGTCTCTATGTCTCTATTGTATTATGACAGACCAGCTAGATCTACTGTCTCTATTGTTTTATGACAGACCGGCTAGATCTACTGTCTCTATTATATTATGGCAGACCAGCTAGATCTACTGTCTCTATTACATTATGACAGACCATCTAAATCTACTGTCTCTTTGTCTCTATTATATTATGACATACCAGCTAGATCTACTGTCTCTATTATATTATGACAGACCACCTAGATCTACTGTCTCGATTCAATTATGACAGACCAGGTAAATCTACTCTCTATGTCTCTATTATATTTTGACAGACCAGGTAGATCTACTGTCTCTACTGTATTATGGCAGACCAGCTAGATCTACTGTCTCTATTGTATTATGACAGACAAGCTAGATCTACTGTCTCTATTTCTCTATTATATTATGACATACCAGCTAGATCTACTGTCTCTATTGTATTATGACAGACCAGCTAGATCTACTGTCTCTATTATATTATGGCAGACCAGCTAGATCTATTGTCTCTATTATATTATGACAGACCAGCTAAATCTACTGTCTCTTTGTCTCTATTATGTTATAACATACCAGCTACATCTACTGTCTCTATTATATTATGACAGACCAGCTAGATCTACTGTCTCTATTATATTATGAAAGACCAGCTAAATCTACTGTCTCTATGTCTCTATTATATTATGTCATACCAGCTTGATCTTCTGTCTCTATTATATTATGACATACCAGCCAGATCTACTGTCTCTATTATATTATGACAGACCAGCTAGATCTACTGTCTCTATTATATTATGACAGACCAGCTAGACCTACTGTCTCGATTGTATTGTGACAGACCAGCTAAATCTACTGTCTCTATTGTATTATGACAGACCAGCTAGATCTACTGTCCTGATTGTATTATGACAGACCAGCTAGATCTACTTTCTCTATTATATTATGACAGACCAGCTAAATCTACTGTATATATGTCTCTATGTCTCTATTATATTACGACATACCAGCTAGATCTACTTTCTCTATTATATTATGACATACCAGCTAGATCTACTGTCTCTATTATATTATGACAGACCACCTAGATCTACTGTCTCTATTATATTATGACAGACCAGCTAGACCTTCTGTCTCGATTGTATTATGACAGACCAGCCAAATCTACTGTCTCTATTATATTTTGATAGACCAGGTAGATCTACTGTCTCTATTGTATTATGACAGACCAGCTAGATCTACTTTCTCTATTATATTATGACAGACCAGCTAAATCTACTGTATCTATGTCTCTATGTCTCTATTATATTATGACAGACCAGCTAGATCTACTGTCTCTATTGTATTATGACAGACCAGCTAGATCTAATGTCTCTATTATATTATGGCAGACCAGCTAGATCTACTGTCTCTATTATATTATGACATACCAGCTAGATCTACTGTCTAGATTGTATTATGACAGTCCAGCTAGATCTACTGTCTCTATTATATTATGACAGACCAGCTAGATCTACTGTCTCTATTGTATTATGACAGACCAGCTAGATCTACTGTCTCTATTGTATTATGACAGACCAGCTAGATCTACTGTCTCTATTATATTATGGCAGACCAGCTAAATCTACTGTCTCTATGTCTCGATTATATTACGACCGACCAGCTAGATCTACTGTCTCTATTGTATTATGACAGACCAGCTAGATCTACTGTCTCTATTATATTATGGCAGACCAGCTTGATCTACTGTCTCTATTATATTATGACAGACCAGCTAAATCTACTGTATCTGTGTCTCTATGTCTCTATTATATTATGACAGACCAGCTAGATCTATTGCCTCTATTATATTTTGACAGACCAGGTAGATCTACTGTCTCTATTGTATTATGACAGACCAGCTAGATCTACTGTCTCTATTATATTTTGACAGACCAGGTAGATCTAATTTCTCTATTGTATTATGACAGACCAGCTAGATCCACTGTCTCTATTGTATTATGACAGACCAGCTAGATCTACTTTCTCTATTATATTATGACAGACCAGCTAAATCTACTTTCTCTATGTCTCTATGTCTCTATTATATTATGACAGACCAGCTAGATCTACTTTCTCTATTATATTATGACAGACCAGCTAAATCTACTGTATCTATGTCTCTATGTCTCTATTATATTATGACAGACCAGATAGATCTACTGTCTCTATTATATTATGACAGACCAGCTAAATCTACTGTCTCTATGTCTCTATTATATTACTACATACCAGCTAGATCTACTGTCTCGATTAAATTATGACAGACCAGGTAAATCTACTCTCTATGTCTCGATTATATTTTGACAGACCAGGTAGATCAACTGTCTCTATTGTAGTATGACAGACCAGCTAGACCCACTGTCTCTATTGTATTATGACAGACCAGCTAAATCTACTGTCTCTATTATATTATGACAGACCAGCTAAATCTAATGTCTCTATTTTATTATGACAGACCAGCTAGATCTACTGTCTCTATTGTATTATGACAGACCAGCTAGATCTACTGTCTCTATTATATTATGACAGACCAGCTAGACCTACTTTCTCGATAGTGTTATGACAGACCAGCTAGATCTACTGTCCTGATTGTATTGTGACAGACCAGCTAGATCTACTGTCCTGATTGTATTATGACTGACCAGCTAAATCTACTGTCTCTATTGTATTATGACAGACCAGCTAGATCTACAGTCTCTATTATATTATGACAGACCAGCTAGATCTACTGTCTCTATTATATTATGACAGACCAGCTAGACCTTCTGTCTCTATTATATTATGACAGACCAGCTAGATCTACTGTCTCTATTGTATTATGAAAGACCAGCTAGATCTACTGTCTCTATTATATTATGACAGAACCAGCTAGATCTACTCTCCATGTCTCTATTATATTTTGACAGACCAGGTAGATCTACTGTCTCTATGTCTCTATTGTATTATGACATACCAGCTAGATCTACTGTTTCTATTATATTTTGGCAGACCAGCTAGATCTATTGTCTCTACTGTATTATGGCAGACCAGCTAGATCTACTGTCTCTATTTTTCTATTATATTATGACATACCAGCTAGATCTACTGTCTCTATTGTATTATGACAGACCAGCTAGATCTACTGTCTCTATTATATTATGGCAGACCAGCTAGATCTACTGTCTCTATTATATTATGACAGACCAGCTAAATCTACTGTCTCTATGTCTCTATTATATTATGTCATACCAGCTTGATCTTCTGTCTCTATTATATTATGACATACCAGCTAGATCTACTGTCTCTATTATATTATGACAGACCAGCTAGATCTACTGCCTCTATTATATTATGACAGACCAGCTAGACCTACTGTCTCGATTGTATTGTGACAGACCAGCCAAATCTACTGTCTCTATTATATTTTGATAGACCAGGTAGATCTACTGTCTCTATTGTATTATGACAGACCAGCTAGATCTACTGTCCTGATTATATTATGACAGACCAGCTAGATCTACTTTCTCTATTATATTATGACAGACCAGCTAAATCTACTGTATCTATGTCTCTATGTCTCTATTATATTATGACAGACCAGCTAGATCTACTGTCTCTATTGTATTATGACAGACCAGCTAGATCTAATGTCTCTATTATATTATGGCAGACCAGCTAGATCTACTGTCTCTATTATATTATGACATACCAGCTAGATCTACTGTCTAGATTGTATTATGACAGACCAGCTAGATCTACTGTCTCTATTATATTATGACAGACCAGCTAGATCTACTGTCTCTATTGTATTATGACAGACCAGCTAGATCTACTGTCTCTATTATATTATGACAGACCAGCTAGATCTACTGTCTCTATTATATTATGACAGACCAGCTAGACCTTCTGTCTCTATTATATTATGACAGACCAGCTAGATCTACTGTCTCTATTGTATTATGACAGACCAGCTAGATCTACTGTCTCTATTATATTATGACAGACCAGCTAGATCTACTCTCCATGTCTCTATTATATTTTGACAGACCAGGTAGATCTACTGTCTCTATGTCTCTATTGTATTATGACATACCAGCTAGATCTACTGTTTCTATTGTTTTATGGCAGACCAGCTAGATCTACTGTCTCTATTGTATTATGACAGACAAGCTATTTCTACTGTCTCTATGTCTCTATTATATTATGACATACCAGCTAGATCTACTGTCTCTATTATATTATGACAGACCAGCTAGATCTACTGTCTCGATTATATTATGACAGACCAGCTAGATCTACTCTCTATGTCTCTATTATATTTTGACAGACCAGGTAGATCTACTGTCTCTATGTCTCTATTGTATTATGACAGACCAGCTAGATCTCCTGTCTCTATTGTATTATGACAGACCAGCTAGATCTACTGTCTCTATTGTTTTATGACAGACCAGCTAGATCTACTGTCTCTATTATATTATGGCAGGACAGCTAGATCTACTGTCTCTATTACATTATGACAGACCAGCTAAATCTACTGTCTCTTTGTCTCTATTATATTATGACATACCAGCTAGATCTACTGTCTCTATTATATTATGACAGACCACCTAGATCTACTGTCTCGATTCAATTATGACAGACCAGGTAAATCTACTCTCTATGTCTCGATTATATTTTGACAGACCAGGTAGATCTATTGTCTCTACTGTATTATGGCAGACCAGCTAGATCTACTGTCTCTATTGTATTATGAAAGACAAGCTAGATCTACTGTCTCTATTTTTCTATTATATTATGACATACCAGCTAGATCTACTGTCTCTATTGTATTATGACAGACCAGCTAGATCTACTGTCTCTATTATATTATGGCAGACCAGCTAGATCTACTGTCTCTATTATATTATGACAGACCAGCTAAATCTACTGTCTCTATGTCTCTATTATATTATGTCATACCAGCTTGATCTTATGTCTCTATTATATTATGACATACCAGCTAGATCTACTGTCTCTATTATATTATGACAGACCAGCTAGATCTACTGCCTCTATTATATTATGACAGACCAGCTAGACCTACTGTCTCGATTGTATTGTGACAGACCAGCCAAATCTACTGTCTCTATTATATTTTGATAGACCAGGTAGATCTACTGTCTCTATTGTATTATGACAGACCAGCTAGATCTACTGTCCTGATTATATTATGACAGACCAGCTAGATCTACTTTCTCTATTATATTATGACAGACCAGCTAAATCTACTGTATCTATGTCTCTATGTCTCTATTATATTATGACAGACCAGCTAGATCTACTGTCTCTATTGTATTATGACAGACCAGCTAGATCTAATGTCTCTATTATATTATGGCAGACCAGCTAGATCTACTGTCTCTATTATATTATGACATACCAGCTAGATCTACTGTCTAGATTGTATTATGACAGACCAGCTAGATCTACTGTCTCTATTATATTATGACAGACCAGCTAGATCTACTGTCTCTATTGTATTATGACAGACCAGCTAGATCTACTGTCTCTATTATATTATGACAGACCAGCTAGATCTACTGTCTCTATTGTATTATGGCAGACCAGCTAGATCTACTGTCTCTATTGTATTACGACAGACCAGCTAGATTTTCTGTCTCGATTAAATTATGACAGACCAGGTAAATCTACTCTCTATGTCTCGATTATATTTTGACAGACCAGGTAGATCAACTGTCTCTATTGTATTATGACAGACCAGCTATATCTACTGTCCTGATTGTATTATGACAGACCAGCTAGATCTACTGTCTCGATTGTATTATGGCAGACCAGCTAGATCTACTGTCTCTATTGTATTATGACAGACCAGGTAGATTTTCTGTCTCGATTAAATTATGACAGACCAGGTAAATCTACTCTCTATGTCTCGATTATATTTTGACAGACCAGGTAGATCAACTGTCTCTATTGTATTAGGACAGACCAGCTAGACCCACTGTCTGTATTGTATTATGACAGACCTGCTAAATCTACTGTCTCTATTATATTATGACAGACCAGCTAAATCTACTGTCTCTATTTTATTATGACAGACCAGCTAGATCTACTGTCTCTATTGTATTATGACAGACCAGCTAGATCTACTGTCTCTATTATATTATGACAGACCAGCTAGACCTACTGTCTCGATAGTGTTATGACAGACCAGCTAGATCTACTGTCCTGATTGTATTGTGACAGACCAGCTAGATCTACTGTCCTGATTGTATTATGACAGACCAGCTAAATCTACTGTCTCTATTGTATTATGACAGACCAGCTAGATCTACTGTCTCTATTATATTATGACAGACCAGCTAGATCTACTGTCTCTATTATATTATGACAGACCAGCTAGACCTTCTGTCTCTATTATATTATGACAGACCAGCTAGATCTACTGTCTCTATTGTATTATGACAGACCAGCTAGATCTACTGTCTCTATTATATTATGACAGACCAGCTAGATCTACTCTCTATGTCTCTATTATATTTTGACAGACCAGGTAGATCTACTGTCTCTATGTCTCTATTGTATTATGACATACCAGCTAGATCTACTGTTTCTATTGTTTTATGGCAGACCAGCTAGATCTACTGTCTCTATTGTATTATGACAGACAAGCTATTTCTACTGTCTCTATGTCTCTATTATATTATGACATACCAGCTAGATCTACTGTCTCTATTATATTATGACAGACCAGCTAGATCTACTGTCTCGATTATATTATGACAGACCAGCTAGATCTACTCTCTATGTCTCTATTATATTTTGACAGACCAGGTAGATCTACTGTCTCTATGTCTCTATTGTATTATGACAGACCAGCTAGATCTCCTGTCTCTATTGTATTATGACAGACCAGCTAGATCTACTGTCTCTATTGTTTTATGACAGACCGGCTAGATCTACTGTCTCTATTATATTATGGCAGACCAGCTAGATCTACTGTCTCTATTACATTATGACAGAACATCTAAATCTACTGTCTCTTTGTCTCTATTATATTATGACATACCAGCTAGATCTACTGTCTCTATTATATTATGACAGACCACCTAGATCTACTGTCTCGATTCAATTATGACAGACCAGGTAAATCTACTCTCTATGTCTCTATTATATTTTGACAGACCAGGTAGATCTACTGTCTCTACTGTATTATGGCAGACCAGCTAGATCTACTGTCTCTATTGTATTATGACAGACAAGCTAGATCTACTGTCTCTATTTCTCTATTATATTATGACATACCAGCTAGATCTACTGTCTCTATTGTATTATGACAGACCAGCTAGATCTACTGTCTCTATTATATTATGGCAGACCAGCTAGATCTATTGTCTCTATTATATTATGACAGACCAGCTAAATCTACTCTCTATGTCTCTATTATATTTTGACAGACCAGGTAGATCTACTGTCTCTATGTCTCTATTGTATTATGACATACCAGCTAGATCTACTGTTTCTATTGTTTTATGGCAGACCAGCTAGATCTACTGTCTCTATTGTATTATGACAGACAAGCTATTTCTACTGTCTCTATGTCTCTATTATATTATGACATACCAGCTAGATCTACTGTCTCTATTATATTATGACAGACCAGCTAGATCTACTGTCTCGATTATATTATGACAGACCAGCTAGATCTACTCTCTATGTCTCTATTATATTTTGACAGACCAGGTAGATCTACTGTCTCTATGTCTCTATTGTATTATGACAGACCAGCTAGATCTCCTGTCTCTATTGTATTATGACAGACCAGCTAGATCTACTGTCTCTATTGTTTTATGACAGACCGGCTAGATCTACTGTCTCTATTATATTATGGCAGACCAGCTAGATCTACTGTCTCTATTACATTATGACAGAACATCTAAATCTACTGTCTCTTTGTCTCTATTATATTATGACATACCAGCTAGATCTACTGTCTCTATTATATTATGACAGACCACCTAGATCTACTGTCTCGATTCAATTATGACAGACCAGGTAAATCTACTCTCTATGTCTCTATTATATTTTGACAGACCAGGTAGATCTACTGTCTCTACTGTATTATGGCAGACCAGCTAGATCTACTGTCTCTATTGTATTATGACAGACAAGCTAGATCTACTGTCTCTATTTCTCTATTATATTATGACATACCAGCTAGATCTACTGTCTCTATTGTATTATGACAGACCAGCTAGATCTACTGTCTCTATTATATTATGGCAGACCAGCTAGATCTATTGTCTCTATTATATTATGACAGACCAGCTAGATCTACTGTCTCTATTATATTATGACAGACCAGCTAGACCTACTGTCTCGATTGTATTGTGACAGACCAGCTAAATCTACTGTCTCTATTGTATTATGACAGACCAGCTAGATCTACTGTCCTGATTGTATTATGACAGACCAGCTAGATCTACTTTCTCTATTATATTATGACAGACCAGCTAAATCTACTGTATATATGTCTCTATGTCTCTATTATATTAGGACAGACCAGCTAGATCTACTGTCTCTACTATATTATGACAGACCAGCTAAATCTACTGTCTCTATGTCTCTATTATATTACGACATACCAGCTAGATCTACTTTCTCTATTATATTATGACATACCAGCTAGATCTACTGTCTCTATTATATTATGACAGACCACCTAGATCTACTGTCTCTATTATATTATGACAGACCAGCTAGACCTTCTGTCTCGATTGTATTATGACAGACCAGCCAAATCTACTGTCTCTATTATATTTTGATAGACCAGGTAGATCTACTGTCTCTATTGTATTATGACAGACCAGCTAGATCTACTGTCCTGATTATATTATGACAGACCAGCTAGATCTACTTTCTCTATTATATTATGACAGACCAGCTAAATCTACTGTATCTATGTCTCTATGTCTCTATTATATTATGACAGACCAGCTAGATCTACTGTCTCTATTGTATTATGACAGACCAGCTAGATCTAATGTCTCTATTATATTATGGCAGACCAGCTAGATCTACTGTCTCTATTATATTATGACATACCAGCTAGATCTACTGTCTAGATTGTATTATGACAGTCCAGCTAGATCTACTGTCTCTATTATATTATGACAGACCAGCTAGATCTACTGTCTCTATTGTATTATGACAGACCAGCTAGATCTACTGTCTCTATTGTATTATGACAGACCAGCTAGATCTACTGTCTCTATTATATTATGGCAGACCAGCTAAATCTACTGTCTCTATGTCTCGATTATATTACGACCGACCAGCTAGATCTACTGTCTCTATTGTATTATGACAGACCAGCTAGATCTACTGTCTCTATTATATTATGGCAGACCAGCTTGATCTACTGTCTCTATTATATTATGACAGACCAGCTAAATCTACTGTATCTGTGTCTCTATGTCTCTATTATATTATGACAGACCAGCTAGATCTATTGCCTCTATTATATTTTGACAGACCAGGTAGATCTACTGTCTCTATTGTATTATGACAGACCAGCTAGATCTACTGTCTCTATTATATTTTGACAGACCAGGTAGATCTAATTTCTCTATTGTATTATGACAGACCAGCTAGATCCACTGTCTCTATTGTATTATGACAGACCAGCTAGATCTACTTTCTCTATTATATTATGACAGACCAGCTAAATCTACTTTCTCTATGTCTCTATGTCTCTATTATATTATGACAGACCAGCTAGATCTACTTTCTCTATTATATTATGACAGACCAGCTAAATCTACTGTATCTATGTCTCTATGTCTCTATTATATTATGACAGACCAGATAGATCTACTGTCTCTATTATATTATGACAGACCAGCTAAATCTACTGTCTCTATGTCTCTATTATATTACTACATACCAGCTAGATCTACTGTCTCGATTAAATTATGACAGACCAGGTAAATCTACTCTCTATGTCTCGATTATATTTTGACAGACCAGGTAGATCAACTGTCTCTATTGTAGTATGACAGACCAGCTAGACCCACTGTCTCTATTGTATTATGACAGACCAGCTCAATCTACTGTCTCTATTATATTATGACAGACCAGCTAAATCTAATGTCTCTATTTTATTATGACAGACCAGCTAGATCTACTGTCTCTATTGTATTATGACAGACCAGCTAGATCTACTGTCTCTATTATATTATGACAGACCAGCTAGACCTACTTTCTCGATAGTGTTATGACAGACCAGCTAGATCTACTGTCCTGATTGTATTGTGACAGACCAGCTAGATCTACTGTCCTGATTGTATTATGACTGACCAGCTAAATCTACTGTCTCTATTGTATTATGACAGACCAGCTAGATCTACAGTCTCTATTATATTATGACAGACCAGCTAGATCTACTGTCTCTATTATATTATGACAGACCAGCTAGACCTTCTGTCTCTATTATATTATGACAGACCAGCTAGATCTACTGTCTCTATTGTATTATGAAAGACCAGCTAGATCTACTGTCTCTATTATATTATGACAGAACCAGCTAGATCTACTCTCCATGTCTCTATTATATTTTGACAGACCAGGTAGATCTACTGTCTCTATGTCTCTATTGTATTATGACATACCAGCTAGATCTACTGTTTCTATTATATTTTGGCAGACCAGCTAGATCTATTGTCTCTACTGTATTATGGCAGACCAGCTAGATCTACTGTCTCTATTGTATTATGACAGACAAGCTAGATCTACTGTCTCTATTTTTCTATTATATTATGACATACCAGCTAGATCTACTGTCTCTATTGTATTATGACAGACCAGCTAGATCTACTGTCTCTATTGTATTATGACAGACCAGCTAGATCTACTGTCTCTATTATATTATGACAGACCAGCTAGATCTACTGTCTCTATTATATTATGACAGACCAGCTAGACCTTCTGTCTCTATTATATTATGACAGACCAGCTAGATCTACTGTCTCTATTGTATTATGACAGACCAGCTAGATCTACTGTCTCTATTATATTATGACAGACCAGCTAGATCTACTCTCCATGTCTCTATTATATTTTGACAGACCAGGTAGATCTACTGTCTCTATGTCTCTATTGTATTATGACATACCAGCTAGATCTACTGTTTCTATTGTTTTATGGCAGACCAGCTAGATCTACTGTCTCTATTGTATTATGACAGACAAGCTATTTCTACTGTCTCTATGTCTCTATTATATTATGACATACCAGCTAGATCTACTGTCTCTATTATATTATGACAGACCAGCTAGATCTACTGTCTCGATTATATTATGACAGACCAGCTAGATCTACTCTCTATGTCTCTATTATATTTTGACAGACCAGGTAGATCTACTGTCTCTATGTCTCTATTGTATTATGACAGACCAGCTAGATCTCCTGTCTCTATTGTATTATGACAGACCAGCTAGATCTACTGTCTCTATTGTTTTATGACAGACCAGCTAGATCTACTGTCTCTATTATATTATGGCAGGCCAGCTAGATCTACTGTCTCTATTACATTATGACAGACCAGCTAAATCTACTGTCTCTTTGTCTCTATTATATTATGACATACCAGCTAGATCTACTGTCTCTATTATATTATGACAGACCACCTAGATCTACTGTCTCGATTCAATTATGACAGACCAGGTAAATCTACTCTCTATGTCTCTATTATATTTTGACAGACCAGGTAGATCTATTGTCTCTACTGTATTATGGCAGACCAGCTAGATCTACTGTCTCTATTGTATTATGAAAGACAAGCTAGATCTACTGTCTCTATTTTTCTATTATATTATGACATACCAGCTAGATCTACTGTCTCTATTGTATTATGACAGACCAGCTAGATCTACTGTCTCTATTATATTATGGCAGACCAGCTAGATCTACTGTCTCTATTATATTATGACAGACCAGCTAGACCTACTGTCTCGATAGTGTTATGACAGACCAGCTAGATCTACTGTCCTGATTGTATTGTGACAGACCAGCTAGATCTACTGTCCTGATTGTATTATGACAGACCAGCTAAATCTACTGTCTCTATTGTATTATGACAGACCAGCTAGATCTACTGTCTCTATTATATTATGACAGACCAGCTAGATCTACTGTCTCTATTATATTATGACAGACCAGCTAGACCTTCTGTCTCTATTATATTATGACAGACCAGCTAGATCTACTGTCTCTATTGTATTATGACAGACCAGCTAGATCTACTGTCTCTATTATATTATGACAGACCAGCTAGATCTACTCTCTATGTCTCTATTATATTTTGACAGACCAGGTAGATCTACTGTCTCTATGTCTCTATTGTATTATGACATACCAGCTAGATCTACTGTTTCTATTGTTTTATGGCAGACCAGCTAGATCTACTGTCTCTATTGTATTATGACAGACAAGCTATTTCTACTGTCTCTATGTCTCTATTATATTATGACATACCAGCTAGATCTACTGTCTCTATTATATTATGACAGACCAGCTAGATCTACTCTCTATGTCTCTATTATATTTTGACAGACCAGGTAGATCTACTGTCTCTATGTCTCTATTGTATTATGACAGACCAGCTAGATCTCCTGTCTCTATTGTATTATGACAGACCAGCTAGATCTACTGTCTCTATTGTTTTATGACAGACCGGCTAGATCTACTGTCTCTATTATATTATGGCAGACCAGCTAGATCTACTGTCTCTATTACATTATGACAGAACATCTAAATCTACTGTCTCTTTGTCTCTATTATATTATGACATACCAGCTAGATCTACTGTCTCTATTATATTATGACAGACCACCTAGATCTACTGTCTCGATTCAATTATGACAGACCAGGTAAATCTACTCTCTATGTCTCTATTATATTTTGACAGACCAGGTAGATCTACTGTCTCTACTGTATTATGGCAGACCAGCTAGATCTACTGTCTCTATTGTATTATGACAGACAAGCTAGATCTACTGTCTCTATTTCTCTATTATATTATGACATACCAGCTAGATCTACTGTCTCTATTGTATTATGACAGACCAGCTAGATCTACTGTCTCTATTATATTATGGCAGACCAGCTAGATCTATTGTCTCTATTATATTATGACAGACCAGCTAAATCTACTCTCTATGTCTCTATTATATTTTGACAGACCAGGTAGATCTACTGTCTCTATGTCTCTATTGTATTATGACATACCAGCTAGATCTACTGTTTCTATTGTTTTATGGCAGACCAGCTAGATCTACTGTCTCTATTGTATTATGACAGACAAGCTATTTCTACTGTCTCTATGTCTCTATTATATTATGACATACCAGCTAGATCTACTGTCTCTATTATATTATGACAGACCAGCTAGATCTACTGTCTCGATTATATTATGACAGACCAGCTAGATCTACTCTCTATGTCTCTATTATATTTTGACAGACCAGGTAGATCTACTGTCTCTATGTCTCTATTGTATTATGACAGACCAGCTAGATCTCCTGTCTCTATTGTATTATGACAGACCAGCTAGATCAACTGTCTCTATTGTAGTATGACAGACCAGCTAGACCCACTGTCTCTATTGTATTATGACAGACCAGCTAAATCTACTGTCTCTATTATATTATGACAGACCAGCTAAATCTAATGTCTCTATTTTATTATGACAGACCAGCTAGATCTACTGTCTCTATTGTATTATGACAGACCAGCTAGATCTACTGTCTCTATTATATTATGACAGACCAGCTAGACCTACTTTCTCGATAGTGTTATGACAGACCAGCTAGATCTACTGTCCTGATTGTATTGTGACAGACCAGCTAGATCTACTGTCCTGATTGTATTATGACTGACCAGCTAAATCTACTGTCTCTATTGTATTATGACAGACCAGCTAGATCTACAGTCTCTATTATATTATGACAGACCAGCTAGATCTACTGTCTCTATTATATTATGACAGACCAGCTAGACCTTCTGTCTCTATTATATTATGACAGACCAGCTAGATCTACTGTCTCTATTGTATTATGAAAGACCAGCTAGATCTACTGTCTCTATTATATTATGACAGAACCAGCTAGATCTACTCTCCATGTCTCTATTATATTTTGACAGACCAGGTAGATCTACTGTCTCTATGTCTCTATTGTATTATGACATACCAGCTAGATCTACTGTTTCTATTATATTTTGGCAGACCAGCTAGATCTATTGTCTCTACTGTATTATGGCAGACCAGCTAGATCTACTGTCTCTATTGTATTATGACAGACAAGCTAGATCTACTGTCTCTATTTTTCTATTATATTATGACATACCAGCTAGATCTACTGTCTCTATTGTATTATGACAGACCAGCTAGATCTACTGTCTCTATTGTATTATGACAGACCAGCTAGATCTACTGTCTCTATTATATTATGACAGACCAGCTAGATCTACTGTCTCTATTATATTATGACAGACCAGCTAGACCTTCTGTCTCTATTATATTATGACAGACCAGCTAGATCTACTGTCTCTATTGTATTATGACAGACCAGCTAGATCTACTGTCTCTATTATATTATGACAGACCAGCTAGATCTACTCTCCATGTCTCTATTATATTTTGACAGACCAGGTAGATCTACTGTCTCTATGTCTCTATTGTATTATGACATACCAGCTAGATCTACTGTTTCTATTGTTTTATGGCAGACCAGCTAGATCTACTGTCTCTATTGTATTATGACAGACAAGCTATTTCTACTGTCTCTATGTCTCTATTATATTATGACATACCAGCTAGATCTACTGTCTCTATTATATTATGACAGACCAGCTAGATCTACTGTCTCGATTATATTATGACAGACCAGCTAGATCTACTCTCTATGTCTCTATTATATTTTGACAGACCAGGTAGATCTACTGTCTCTATGTCTCTATTGTATTATGACAGACCAGCTAGATCTCCTGTCTCTATTGTATTATGACAGACCAGCTAGATCTACTGTCTCTATTGTTTTATGACAGACCAGCTAGATCTACTGTCTCTATTATATTATGGCAGGCCAGCTAGATCTACTGTCTCTATTACATTATGACAGACCAGCTAAATCTACTGTCTCTTTGTCTCTATTATATTATGACATACCAGCTAGATCTACTGTCTCTATTATATTATGACAGACCACCTAGATCTACTGTCTCGATTCAATTATGACAGACCAGGTAAATCTACTCTCTATGTCTCTATTATATTTTGACAGACCAGGTAGATCTATTGTCTCTACTGTATTATGGCAGACCAGCTAGATCTACTGTCTCTATTGTATTATGAAAGACAAGCTAGATCTACTGTCTCTATTTTTCTATTATATTATGACATACCAGCTAGATCTACTGTCTCTATTGTATTATGACAGACCAGCTAGATCTACTGTCTCTATTATATTATGGCAGACCAGCTAGATCTACTGTCTCTATTATATTATGACAGACCAGCTAAATCTACTGTCTCTATGTCTCTATTATATTATGTCATACCAGCTTGATCTTCTGTCTCTATTATATTATGACATACCAGCTAGATCTACTGTCTCTATTATATTATGACAGACCAGCTAGATCTACTGCCTCTATTATATTATGACAGACCAGCTAGACCTACTGTCTCGATTGTATTGTGACAGACCAGCCAAATCTACTGTCTCTATTATATTTTGATAGACCAGGTAGATCTACTGTCTCTATTGTATTATGACAGACCAGCTAGATCTACTGTCCTGATTATATTATGACAGACCAGCTAGATCTACTTTCTCTATTATATTATGACAGACCAGCTAAATCTACTGTATCTATGTCTCTATGTCTCTATTATATTATGACAGACCAGCTAGATCTACTGTCTCTATTGTATTATGACAGACCAGCTAGATCTAATGTCTCTATTATATTATGGCAGACCAGCTAGATCTACTGTCTCTATTATATTATGACATACCAGCAAGATCTACTGTCTAGATTGTATTATGACAGACCAGCTAGATCTACTGTCTCTATTATATTATGACAGACCAGCTAGATCTACTGTCTCTATTGTATTATGACAGACCAGCTAGATCTACTGTCTCTATTGTATTATGACAGACCAGCTAGATCTACTGTCTCTATTATATTATGGCAGACCAGCTAAATCTACTGTCTCTATGTCTCGATTATATTACGACAGACCAGCTAGATCTAC
Source organism: Oncorhynchus mykiss (assembly GCF_057628025.1). Taxonomy (NCBI): domain Eukaryota; kingdom Metazoa; phylum Chordata; class Actinopteri; order Salmoniformes; family Salmonidae; genus Oncorhynchus; species Oncorhynchus mykiss. Next base: position 58,053,023 of record NC_143043.1, read on the forward strand.
TGTCTCTATTGTATTATGACAGACCAGCTAGATCTACTGTCTCTATTATATTATGGCAGACCAGCTTGATCTACTGTCTCTATTATATTATGACAGACCAGCTAAATCTACTGTATCTGTGTCTCTATGTCTCTATTATATTATGACAGACCAGCTAGATCTATTGCCTCTATTATATTTTGACAGACCAGGTAGATCTACTGTCTCTATTGTATTATGACAGACCAGCTAGATCTACTGTCTCTATTATATTTTGACAGACCAGGTAGATCTAATTTCTCTATTGTATTATGACAGACCAGCTAGATCCACTGTCTCTATTGTATTATGACAGACCAGCTAGATCTACTTTCTCTATTATATTATGACAGACCAGCTAAATCTACTGTCTCTATGTCTCTATGTCTCTATTATATTATGACAGACCAGCTAGATCTACTTTCTCTATTATATTATGACAGACCAGCTAAATCTACTGTATCTATGTCTCTATGTCTCTATTATATTATGACAGACCAGATAGATCTACTGTCTCTATTATATTATGACAGACCAGCTAAATCTACTGTCTCTATGTCTCTATTATATTACGACATACCAGCTAGATCTACTGTCTCAATTAAATTATGACAGACCAGGTAAATCTACTCTCTATGTCTCGATTATATTTTGACAGACCAGGTAGATCAACTGTCTCTATTGTATTATGACAGACCAGCTAGACCCACTGTCTCTATTGTATTATGACAGACCAGCTAAATCTACTGTCTCTATTATATTATGACAGACCAGCTAAATCTACTGTCTCTATTTTATTATGACAGACCAGCTAGATCTACTGTCTCTATTGTATTATGACAGACCAGCTAGATCTACTGTCTCTATTATATTATGACAGACCAGCTAGACCTACTGTCTCGATAGTGTTATGACAGACCAGCTAGATCTACTGTCCTGATTGTATTGTGACAGACCAGCTAGATCTACTGTCCTGATTGTATTATGACAGACCAGCTAAATCTACTGTCTCTATTGTATTATGACAGACCAGCTAGATCTACTGTCTCTATTATATTATGACAGACCAGCTAGATCTACTGTCTCTATTATATTATGACAGACCAGCTAGACCTTCTGTCTCTATTATATTATGACAGACCAGCTAGATCTACTGTCTCTATTGTATTATGACAGACCAGCTAGATCTACTGTCTCTATTATATTATAACAGACCAGCTAGATCTACTCTCCATGTCTCTATTATATTTTGACAGACCAGGTAGATCTACTGTCTCTATGTCTCTATTGTATTATGACATACCAGCTAGATCTACTGTTTCTATTGTTTTATGGCAGACCAGCTAGATCTACTGTCTCTATTGTATTATGACAGACAAGCTATTTCTACTGTCTCTATGTCTCTATTATATTATGACATACCAGCTAGATCTACTGTCTCTATTATATTATGACAGACCAGCTAGATCTACTGTCTCGATTATATTATGACAGACCAGCTAGATCTACTCTCTATGTCTCTATTATATTTTGACAGACCAGGTAGATCTACTGTCTCTATGTCTCTATTGTATTATGACAGACCAGCTAGATCTCCTGTCTTTATTGTATTATGACAGACCAGCTAGATCTACTGTCTCTATTGTTTTATGACAGACCAGCTAGATCTACTGTCTCTATTATATTATGGCAGACCAGCTAGATCTACTGTCTCTATTACATTATGACAGACCAGCTAAATCTACTGTCTCTTTGTCTCTATTATATTATGACATACCAGCTAGATCTACTGTCTCTATTATATTATGACAGACCACCTAGATCTACTGTCTCGATTCAATTATGACAGACCAGGTAAATCTACTCTCTATGTCTCTATTATATTTTGACAGACCAGGTAGATCTATTGTCTCTACTGTATTATGGCAGACCAGCTAGATCTACTGTCTCTATTGTATTATGACAGACAAGCTAGATCTACTGTCTCTATTTTTCTATTATATTATGACATACCAGCTAGATCTACTGTCTCTATTGTATTATGACAGACCAGCTAGATCTACTGTCTCTATTATATTATGGCAGACCAGCTAGATCTACTGTCTCTATTATATTATGACAGACCAGCTAAATCTACTGTCTCTTTGTCTCTATTATGTTATGACATACCAGCTACATCTACTGTCTCTATTATATTATGACAGACCAGCTAGATCTACTGTCTCTATTATATTATGAAAGACCAGCTAAATCTACTGTCTCTATGTCTCTATTATATTATGTCATACCAGCTTGATCTTCTGTCTCTATTATATTATGACATACCAGCTAGATCTACTGTCTCTATTATATTATGACAGACCAGCTAGATCTACTGTCTCTATTATATTATGACAGACCAGCTAGACCTAAAGTCTCGATTGTATTGTGACAGACCAGCTAAATCTACTGTCTCTATTGTATTATGACAGACCAGCTAGATCTACTGTCCTGATTGTATTATGACAGACCAGCTAGATCTACTTTCTCTATTATATTATGACAGACCAGCTAAATCTACTGTATATATGTCTCTATGTCTCTATTATATTAGGACAGACCAGCTAGATCTACTGTCTCTACTATATTATGACAGACCAGCTAAATCTACTGTCTCTATGTCTCTATTATATTACGATATACCAGCTAGATATACTTTCTCTATTATATTATGACATACCAGCTAGATCTACTGTCTCTATTATATTATGACAGACCAGATAGATCTACTGTCTCTATTATATTATGACAGACCAGCTAGACCTTCTGTCTCGATTGTATTATGACAGACCAGCCAAATCTACTGTCTCTATTATATTTTGATAGACCAGGTAGATCTACTGTCTCTATTGTATTATGACAGACCAGCTAGATCTACTGTCCTGATTATATTATGACAGACCAGCTAGATCTACTTTCTCTATTATATTATGACAGACCAGCTAAATCTACTGTATCTATGTCTCTATGTCTCTATTATATTATGACAGACCAGCTAGATCTACTGTCTCTATTGTATTATGACAGACCAGCTAGATCTAATGTCTCTATTATATTATGGCAGACCAGCTAGATCTACTGTCTCTATTATATTATGACATACCAGCTAGATCTACTGTCTCGATTGTATTATGACAGACCAGCTAGATCTACTGTCTCTATTATATTATGACAGACCAGCTAGATCTACTGTCTCTATTGTATTATGACAGACCAGCTAGATCTACTGTCTCTATTATATTATGGCAGACCAGCTAAATCTACTGTCTCTATTGTATTATGACAGACCAGCTAGATCTACTGTCTCTATTATATTATGGCAGACCAGCTTGATCTACTGTCTCTATTATATTATGACAGACCAGCTAAATCTACTGTATCTGTGTCTCTATGTCTCTATTATATTATGACAGACCAGCTAGATCTACTGCCTCTATTATATTTTGACAGACCAGCTAGACCCACTGTCTCTATTGTATTATGACAGACCAGCTAAATCTACTGTCTCTATTATATTATGACAGACCAGCTAAATCTAATGTCTCTATTTTATTATGACAGACCAGCTAGATCTACTGTCTCTATTGTATTATGACAGACCAGCTAGATCTACTGTCTCTATTATATTATGACAGACCAGCTAGACCTACTTTCTCGATAGTGTTATGACAGACCAGCTAGATCTACTGTCCTGATTGTATTGTGACAGACCAGCTAGATCTACTGTCCTGATTGTATTATGACTGACCAGCTAAATCTACTGTCTCTATTGTATTATGACAGACCAGCTAGATCTACAGTCTCTATTATATTATGACAGACCAGCTAGATCTACTGTCTCTATTATATTATGACAGACCAGCTAGACCTTCTGTCTCTATTATATTATGACAGACCAGCTAGATCTACTGTCTCTATTGTATTATGAAAGACCAGCTAGATCTACTGTCTCTATTATATTATGACAGAACCAGCTAGATCTACTCTCCATGTCTCTATTATATTTTGACAGACCAGGTAGATCTACTGTCTCTATGTCTCTATTGTATTATGACATACCAGCTAGATCTACTGTTTCTATTATATTTTGGCAGACCAGCTAGATCTATTGTCTCTACTGTATTATGGCAGACCAGCTAGATCTACTGTCTCTATTGTATTATGACAGACAAGCTAGATCTACTGTCTCTATTTTTCTATTATATTATGACATACCAGCTAGATCTACTGTCTCTATTGTATTATGACAGACAAGCTAGATCTACTGTCTCTATGTCTCTATTGTATTATGACATACCAGCTAGATCTACTGTTTCTATTATATTTTGGCAGACCAGCTAGATCTATTGTCTCTACTGTATTATGGCAGACCAGCTAGATCTACTGTCTCTATTGTATTATGACAGACAAGCTAGATCTACTGTCTCTATTTTTCTATTATATTATGACATACCAGCTAGATCTACTGTCTCTATTGTATTATGACAGACCAGCTAGATCTACTGTCTCTATTGTATTATGACAGACCAGCTAGATCTACTGTCTCTATTATATTATGACAGACCAGCTAGATCTACTGTCTCTATTATATTATGACAGACCAGCTAGACCTTCTGTCTCTATTATATTATGACAGACCAGCTAGATCTACTGTCTCTATTGTATTATGACAGACCAGCTAGATCTACTGTCTCTATTATATTATGACAGACCAGCTAGATCTACTCTCCATGTCTCTATTATATTTTGACAGACCAGTTAGATCTACTGTCTCTATGTCTCTATTGTATTATGACATACCAGCTAGATCTACTGTTTCTATTGTTTTATGGCAGACCAGCTAGATCTACTGTCTCTATTGTATTATGACAGACAAGCTATTTCTACTGTCTCTATGTCTCTATTATATTATGACATACCAGCTAGATCTACTGTCTCTATTATATTATGACAGACCAGCTAGATCTACTGTCTCGATTATATTATGACAGACCAGCTAGATCTACTCTCTATGTCTCTATTATATTTTGACAGACCAGGTAGATCTACTGTCTCTATGTCTCTATTGTATTATGACAGACCAGCTAGATCTCCTGTCTCTATTGTATTATGACAGACCAGCTAGATCTACTGTCTCTATTGTTTTATGACAGACCAGCTAGATCTACTGTCTCTATTATATTATGGCAGGCCAGCTAGATCTACTGTCTCTATTACATTATGACAGACCAGCTAAATCTACTGTCTCTTTGTCTCTATTATATTATGACATACCAGCTAGATCTACTGTCTCTATTATATTATGACAGACCACCTAGATCTACTGTCTCGATTCAATTATGACAGACCAGGTAAATCTACTCTCTATGTCTCTATTATATTTTGACAGACCAGGTAGATCTATTGTCTCTACTGTATTATGGCAGACCAGCTAGATCTACTGTCTCTATTGTATTATGAAAGACAAGCTAGATCTACTGTCTCTATTTTTCTATTATATTATGACATACCAGCTAGATCTACTGTCTCTATTGTATTATGACAGACCAGCTAGATCTACTGTCTCTATTATATTATGGCAGACCAGCTAGATCTACTGTCTCTATTATATTATGACAGACCAGCTAAATCTACTGTCTCTATGTCTCTATTATATTATGTCATACCAGCTTGATCTTCTGTCTCTATTATATTATGACATACCAGCTAGATCTACTGTCTCTATTATATTATGACAGACCAGCTAGATCTACTGCCTCTATTATATTATGACAGACCAGCTAGACCTACTGTCTCGATTGTATTGTGACAGACCAGCCAAATCTACTGTCTCTATTATATTTTGATAGACCAGGTAGATCTACTGTCTCTATTGTATTATGACAGACCAGCTAGATCTACTGTCCTGATTATATTATGACAGACCAGCTAGATCTACTTTCTCTATTATATTATGACAGACCAGCTAAATCTACTGTATCTATGTCTCTATGTCTCTATTATATTATGACAGACCAGCTAGATCTACTGTCTCTATTGTATTATGACAGACCAGCTAGATCTAATGTCTCTATTATATTATGGCAGACCAGCTAGATCTACTGTCTCTATTATATTATGACATACCAGCTAGATCTACTGTCTAGATTGTATTATGACAGACCAGCTAGATCTACTGTCTCTATTATATTATGACAGACCAGCTAGATCTACTGTCTCTATTGTATTATGACAGACCAGCTAGATCTACTGTCTCTATTGTATTATGACAGACCAGCTAGATCTACTGTCTCTATTATATTATGGCAGACCAGCTAAATCTACTGTCTCTATGTCTCGATTATATTACGACAGACCAGCTAGATCTACTGTCTCTATTGTATTATGACAGACCAGCTAGATCTACTGTCTCTATTATATTATGGCAGACCAGCTTGATCTACTGTCTCTATTATATTATGACAGACCAGCTAAATCTACTGTATCTGTGTCTCTATGTCTCTATTATATTATGACAGACCAGCTAGATCTATTGCCTCTATTATATTTTGACAGACCAGGTAGATCTACTGTCTCTATTGTATTATGACAGACCAGCTAGATCTACTGTCTCTATTATATTTTGACAGACCAGGTAGATCTAATTTCTCTATTGTATTATGACAGACCAGCTAGATCCACTGTCTCTATTATATTATGACAGACCAGCTAAATCTACTGTCTCTATGTCTCTATGTCTCTATTATATTATGACAGACCAGCTAGATCTACTTTCTCTATTATATTATGACAGACCAGCTAAATCTACTGTATCTATGTCTCTATGTCTCTATTATATTATGACAGACCAGATAGATCTACTGTCTCTATTATATTATGACAGACCAGCTAAATCTACTGTCTCTATGTCTCTATTATATTACGACATACCAGCTAGATCTACTGTCTCAATTAAATTATGACAGACCAGGTAAATCTACTCTCTATGTCTCGATTATATTTTGACAGACCAGGTAGATCAACTGTCTCTATTGTATTATGACAGACCAGCTAGACCCACTGTCTCTATTGTATTATGACAGACCAGCTAAATCTACTGTCTCTATTATATTATGACAGACCAGCTAAATCTACTGTCTCTATTTTATTATGACAGACCAGCTAGATCTACTGTCTCTATTGTATTATGACAGACCAGCTAGATCTACTGTCTCTATTATATTATGACAGACCAGATAGATCTACTGTCTCTATTATATTATGACAGACCAGCTAGACCTTCTGTCTCGATTGTATTATGACAGACCAGCCAAATCTACTGTCTCTATTATATTTTGATAGACCAGGTAGATCTACTGTCTCTATTGTATTATGACAGACCAGCTAGATCTACTGTCCTGATTATATTATGACAGACCAGCTAGATCTACTTTCTCTATTATATTATGACAGACCAGCTAAATCTACTGTATCTATGTCTCTATGTCTCTATTATATTATGACAGACCAGCTAGATCTACTGTCTCTATTGTATTATGACAGACCAGCTAGATCTAATGTCTCTATTATATTATGGCAGACCAGCTAGATCTACTGTCTCTATTATATTATGACATACCAGCTAGATCTACTGTCTCGATTGTATTATGACAGACCAGCTAGATCTACTGTCTCTATTATATTATGACAGACCAGCTAGATCTACTGTCTCTATTGTATTATGACAGACCAGCTAGATCTACTGTCTCTATTATATTATGGCAGACCAGCTAAATCTACTGTCTCTATTGTATTATGACAGACCAGCTAGATCTACTGTCTCTATTATATTATGGCAGACCAGCTTGATCTACTGTCTCTATTATATTATGACAGACCAGCTAAATCTACTGTATCTGTGTCTCTATGTCTCTATTATATTATGACAGACCAGCTAGATCTACTGCCTCTATTATATTTTGACAGACCAGCTAGACCCACTGTCTCTATTGTATTATGACAGACCAGCTAAATCTACTGTCTCTATTATATTATGACAGACCAGCTAAATCTAATGTCTCTATTTTATTATGACAGACCAGCTAGATCTACTGTCTCTATTGTATTATGACAGACCAGCTAGATCTACTGTCTCTATTATATTATGACAGACCAGCTAGACCTACTTTCTCGATAGTGTTATGACAGACCAGCTAGATCTACTGTCCTGATTGTATTGTGACAGACCAGCTAGATCTACTGTCCTGATTGTATTATGACTGACCAGCTAAATCTACTGTCTCTATTGTATTATGACAGACCAGCTAGATCTACAGTCTCTATTATATTATGACAGACCAGCTAGATCTACTGTCTCTATTATATTATGACAGACCAGCTAGACCTTCTGTCTCTATTATATTATGACAGACCAGCTAGATCTACTGTCTCTATTGTATTATGAAAGACCAGCTAGATCTACTGTCTCTATTATATTATGACAGAACCAGCTAGATCTACTCTCCATGTCTCTATTATATTTTGACAGACCAGGTAGATCTACTGTCTCTATGTCTCTATTGTATTATGACATACCAGCTAGATCTACTGTTTCTATTATATTTTGGCAGACCAGCTAGATCTATTGTCTCTACTGTATTATGGCAGACCAGCTAGATCTACTGTCTCTATTGTATTATGACAGACAAGCTAGATCTACTGTCTCTATTTTTCTATTATATTATGACATACCAGCTAGATCTACTGTCTCTATTGTATTATGACAGACAAGCTAGATCTACTGTCTCTATGTCTCTATTGTATTATGACATACCAGCTAGATCTACTGTTTCTATTATATTTTGGCAGACCAGCTAGATCTATTGTCTCTACTGTATTATGGCAGACCAGCTAGATCTACTGTCTCTATTGTATTATGACAGACAAGCTAGATCTACTGTCTCTATTTTTCTATTATATTATGACATACCAGCTAGATCTACTGTCTCTATTGTATTATGACAGACCAGCTAGATCTACTGTCTCTATTGTATTATGACAGACCAGCTAGATCTACTGTCTCTATTATATTATGACAGACCAGCTAGATCTACTGTCTCTATTATATTATGACAGACCAGCTAGACCTTCTGTCTCTATTATATTATGACAGACCAGCTAGATCTACTGTCTCTATTGTATTATGACAGACCAGCTAGATCTACTGTCTCTATTATATTATGACAGACCAGCTAGATCTACTCTCCATGTCTCTATTATATTTTGACAGACCAGTTAGATCTACTGTCTCTATGTCTCTATTGTATTATGACATACCAGCTAGATCTACTGTTTCTATTGTTTTATGGCAGACCAGCTAGATCTACTGTCTCTATTGTATTATGACAGACAAGCTATTTCTACTGTCTCTATGTCTCTATTATATTATGACATACCAGCTAGATCTACTGTCTCTATTATATTATGACAGACCAGCTAGATCTACTGTCTCGATTATATTATGACAGACCAGCTAGATCTACTCTCTATGTCTCTATTATATTTTGACAGACCAGGTAGATCTACTGTCTCTATGTCTCTATTGTATTATGACAGACCAGCTAGATCTCCTGTCTCTATTGTATTATGACAGACCAGCTAGATCTACTGTCTCTATTGTTTTATGACAGACCAGCTAGATCTACTGTCTCTATTATATTATGGCAGGCCAGCTAGATCTACTGTCTCTATTACATTATGACAGACCAGCTAAATCTACTGTCTCTTTGTCTCTATTATATTATGACATACCAGCTAGATCTACTGTCTCTATTATATTATGACAGACCACCTAGATCTACTGTCTCGATTCAATTATGACAGACCAGGTAAATCTACTCTCTATGTCTCTATTATATTTTGACAGACCAGGTAGATCTATTGTCTCTACTGTATTATGGCAGACCAGCTAGATCTACTGTCTCTATTGTATTATGAAAGACAAGCTAGATCTACTGTCTCTATTTTTCTATTATATTATGACATACCAGCTAGATCTACTGTCTCTATTGTATTATGACAGACCAGCTAGATCTACTGTCTCTATTATATTATGGCAGACCAGCTAGATCTACTGTCTCTATTATATTATGACAGACCAGCTAAATCTACTGTCTCTATGTCTCTATTATATTATGTCATACCAGCTTGATCTTCTGTCTCTATTATATTATGACATACCAGCTAGATCTACTGTCTCTATTATATTATGACAGACCAGCTAGATCTACTGCCTCTATTATATTATGACAGACCAGCTAGACCTACTGTCTCGATTGTATTGTGACAGACCAGCCAAATCTACTGTCTCTATTATATTTTGATAGACCAGGTAGATCTACTGTCTCTATTGTATTATGACAGACCAGCTAGATCTACTGTCCTGATTATATTATGACAGACCAGCTAGATCTACTTTCTCTATTATATTATGACAGACCAGCTAAATCTACTGTATCTATGTCTCTATGTCTCTATTATATTATGACAGACCAGCTAGATCTACTGTCTCTATTGTATTATGACAGACCAGCTAGATCTAATGTCTCTATTATATTATGGCAGACCAGCTAGATCTACTGTCTCTATTATATTATGACATACCAGCTAGATCTACTGTCTAGATTGTATTATGACAGACCAGCTAGATCTACTGTCTCTATTATATTATGACAGACCAGCTAGATCTACTGTCTCTATTGTATTATGACAGACCAGCTAGATCTACTGTCTCTATTGTATTATGACAGACCAGCTAGATCTACTGTCTCTATTATATTATGGAAGACCAGCTAAATCTACTGTCTCTATGTCTCGATTATATTACGACAGACCAGCTAGATCTACTGTCTCTATTGTATTATGACAGACCAGCTAGATCTACTGTCTCTATTATATTATGGCAGACCAGCTTGATCTACTGTCTCTATTATATTATGACAGACCAGCTAAATCTACTGTATCTGTGTCTCTATGTCTCTATTATATTATGACAGACCAGCTAGATCTATTGCCTCTATTATATTTTGACAGACCAGGTAGATCTACTGTCTCTATTGTATTATGACAGACCAGCTAGATCTACTGTCTCTATTATATTTTGACAGACCAGGTAGATCTAATTTCTCTATTGTATTATGACAGACCAGCTAGATCCACTGTCTCTATTGTATTATGACAGACCAGCTAGATCTACTTTCTCTATTATATTATGACAGACCAGCTAAATCTACTGTCTCTATGTCTCTATGTCTCTATTATATTATGACAGACCAGCTAGATCTACTTTCTCTATTATATTATGACAGACCAGCTAAATCTACTGTATCTATGTCTCTATGTCTCTATTATATTATGACAGACCAGATAGATCTACTGTCTCTATTATATTATGACAGACCAGCTAAATCTACTGTCTCTATGTCTCTATTATATTACGACATACCAGCTAGATCTACTGTCTCAATTAAATTATGACAGACCAGGTAAATCTACTCTCTATGTCTCGATTATATTTTGACAGACCAGGTAGATCAACTGTCTCTATTGTATTATGACAGACCAGCTAGACCCACTGTCTCTATTGTATTATGACAGACCAGCTAAATCTACTGTCTCTATTATATTATGACAGACCAGCTAAATCTACTGTCTCTATTTTATTATGACAGACCAGCTAGATCTACTGTCTCTATTGTATTATGACAGACCAGCTAGATCTACTGTCTCTATTATATTATGACAGACCAGCTAGACCTACTGTCTCGATAGTGTTATGACAGACCAGCTAGATCTACTGTCCTGATTGTATTGTGACAGACCAGCTAGATCTACTGTCCTGATTGTATTATGACAGACCAGCTAAATCTACTGTCTCTATTGTATTATGACAGACCAGCTAGATCTACTGTCTCTATTATATTATGACAGACCAGCTAGATCTACTGTCTCTATTATATTATGACAGACCAGCTAGACCTTCTGTCTCTATTATATTATGACAGACCAGCTAGATCTACTGTCTCTATTGTATTATGACAGACCAGCTAGATCTACTGTCTCTATTATATTATAACAGACCAGCTAGATCTACTCTCCATGTCTCTATTATATTTTGACAGACCAGGTAGATCTACTGTCTCTATGTCTCTATTGTATTATGACATACCAGCTAGATCTACTGTTTCTATTGTTTTATGGCAGACCAGCTAGATCTACTGTCTCTATTGTATTATGACAGACAAGCTATTTCTACTGTCTCTATGTCTCTATTATATTATGACATACCAGCTAGATCTACTGTCTCTATTATATTATGACAGACCAGCTAGATCTACTGTCTCGATTATATTATGACAGACCAGCTAGATCTACTCTCTATGTCTCTATTATATTTTGACAGACCAGGTAGATCTACTGTCTCTATGTCTCTATTGTATTATGACAGACCAGCTAGATCTCCTGTCTTTATTGTATTATGACAGACCAGCTAGATCTACTGTCTCTATTGTTTTATGACAGACCAGCTAGATCTACTGTCTCTATTATATTATGGCAGACCAGCTAGATCTACTGTCTCTATTACATTATGACAGACCAGCTAAATCTACTGTCTCTTTGTCTCTATTATATTATGACATACCAGCTAGATCTACTGTCTCTATTATATTATGACAGACCACCTAGATCTACTGTCTCGATTCAATTATGACAGACCAGGTAAATCTACTCTCTATGTCTCTATTATATTTTGACAGACCAGGTAGATCTATTGTCTCTACTGTATTATGGCAGACCAGCTAGATCTACTGTCTCTATTGTATTATGACAGACAAGCTAGATCTACTGTCTCTATTTTTCTATTATATTATGACATACCAGCTAGATCTACTGTCTCTATTGTATTATGACAGACCAGCTAGATCTACTGTCTCTATTATATTATGGCAGACCAGCTAGATCTACTGTCTCTATGTCTCTATTATATTATGTCATACCAGCTTGATCTTCTGTCTCTATTATATTATGACATACCAGCTAGATCTACTGTCTCTATTATATTATGACAGACCAGCTAGATCTACTGTCTCTATTATATTATGACAGACCAGCTAGACCTAAAGTCTCGATTGTATTGTGACAGACCAGCTAAATCTACTGTCTCTATTGTATTATGACAGACCAGCTAGATCTACTGTCCTGATTGTATTATGACAGACCAGCTAGATCTACTTTCTCTTTTATATTATGACAGACCAGCTAAATCTACTGTATATATGTCTCTATGTCTCTATTATATTAGGACAGACCAGCTAGATCTACTGTCTCTACTATATTATGACAGACCAGCTAAATCTACTGTCTCTATGTCTCTATTATATTACGATATACCAGCTAGATCTACTTTCTCTATTATATTATGACATACCAGCTAGATCTACTGTCTCTATTATATTATGACAGACCAGATAGATCTACTGTCTCTATTATATTATGACAGACCAGCTAGACCTTCTGTCTCGATTGTATTATGACAGACCAGCCAAATCTACTGTCTCTATTATATTTTGATAGACCAGGTAGATCTACTGTCTCTATTGTATTATGACAGACCAGCTAGATCTACTGTCCTGATTATATTATGACAGACCAGCTAGATCTACTTTCTCTATTATATTATGACAGACCAGCTAAATCTACTGTATCTATGTCTCTATGTCTCTATTATATTAGGACAGACCAGCTAGATCTACTGTCTCTACTATATTATGACAGACCAGCTAAATCTACTGTCTCTATGTCTCTATTATATTACGATATACCAGCTAGATCTACTTTCTCTATTATATTATGACATACCAGCTAGATCTACTGTCTCTATTATATTATGACAGACCAGATAGATCTACTGTCTCTATTATATTATGACAGACCAGCTAGACCTTCTGTCTCGATTGTATTATGACAGACCAGCTAGATCTAATGTCTCTATTATATTATGGCAGACCAGCTAGATCTACTGTCTCTATTATATTATGACATACCAGCTAGATCTACTGTCTCGATTGTATTATGACAGACCAGCTAGATCTACTGTCTCTATTATATTATGACAGACCAGCTAGATCTACTGTCTCTATTGTATTATGACAGACCAGCTAGATCTACTGTCTCTATTATATTATGGCAGACCAGCTAAATCTACTGTCTCTATGTCTCGATTATATTACGACAGACCAGCTAGATCTACTGTCTCTATTGTATTATGACAGACCAGCTAGATCTACTGTCTCTATTATATTATGGCAGACCAGCTTGATCTACTGTCTCTATTATATTATGACAGACCAGCTAAATCTACTGTATCTGTGTCTCTATGTCTCTATTATATTATGACAGACCAGCTAGATCTACTGCCTCTATTATATTTTGACAGACCAGGTAGATCTACTGTCTCTATTGTATTATGACAGACCAGCTAGATCTACTGTCTCTATTATATTTTGACAGACCAGGTAGATCTACTTTCTCTATTGTATTATGACAGACCAGCTAGATCCACTGTCTCTATTGTATTATGACAGACCAGCTAGATCTACTGTCTCTATGTCTCTATGTCTCTATTATATTACGACAGACCAGCTAAATCTACTGTCTCTATGTCTCTATGTCTCTATTATATTATGACAGACCAGATAGATCTACTGTCTCTATTATATTATGACAGACCAGCTAAATCTACTGTCTCTATGTCTCTATTATATTACGACATACAAGCTAGATCTACTGTCTCTATTATATTATGACAGACCAGCTAAATCTACTGTCTCTTTGTCTCTATTATGTTATGACATACCAGCTACATCTACTGTCTCTATTATATTATGACAGACCAGCTAGATCTACTGTCTCTATTACATTATGACAGACCAGCTAAATCTACTGTCTCTATGTCTCTATTATACTATGTCATACCAGCTAGATCTTCTGTCTCTATTATATTATGACATACCAGCTAGATCTACTGTCTCTATTATATTATGACAGACCAGCTAGATCTACTGTCTCTATTATATTATGACAGACCAGCTAGACCTACTGTCTCGATTGTATTGTGACAGACCAGCTAAATCTACTGTCTCTATTGTATTATGACAGACCAGCTAGATCTACTGTCCTGATTGTATTATGACAGACCAGCTAGATCTACTTTCCCTATTATATTATGACAGACCAGCTAAATCTACTGTATCTATGTCTCTATGTCTCTATTATATTACGACATACCAGCTAGATCTACTTTCTCTATTATATTATGACATACCAGCTAGATCTACTGTCTCTATTATATTATGACAGACCAGCTAGATCTACTCTCTCCATTATATTATGACAGACCAGCTAGACCTTCTGTCTCGATTGTATTATGACAGACCAGCCAAATCTACTGTCTCTATTATATTTTGATAGACCAGGTAGATCTACTGTCTCTATTGTATTATGACAGACAAGCTAGATCTACTGTCCTGATTATATTATGACAGACCAGCTAGATCTACTTTCTCTATTATATTATGACATACCAGCTAAATCTACTGTATCTATGTCTCTATGTCTCTATTAAATTATGACAGACCAGCTAGATCTACTGTCTCTATTGTATTATGACAGACCAGCTAGATCGAATGTCTCTATTATATTATGGCAGACCAGCTAGATCTACTGTCTCTATTATATTATGACATACCAGCTAGATCTACTGTCTCGATTGTATTATGACAGACCAGCTAGATCTACTGTCCTGATTGTATTATGACAGACCAGCTAGATCTACTGTCTCGATTGTATTATGGCAGACCAGCTAGCTCTACTGTCTCTATTGTATTATGACAGACCAGCTAGATATTCTGTCTCGATTAAATTATGACAGACCAGGTAAATCTACTCTCTATGTCTCGATTATATTTTGACAGACCAGGTAGATCAACTGTCTCTATTGTATTATGAAAGATCAGCTAGATCTACTGTCCTGATTATATTATCACATACCAGCTAGATCTACTGTCTCTATTGTATTATGACAGACCAGCTAGATCTACGGTCTCTATTATATTATGACAGACCAGCTAGATCTACTGTCTCTATGTCTCTATTATATTATGACATACCAGCTAGATCTACTGTATCTATTATATTATGACAGACCAGCTAGATCTACGGTCTCTATTGTATTATGACATACCAGCTAGATCTACTGTTTCTATTGTTTTATGGCAGACCAGCTAGATCTACTGTCTCTATTGTATTATGACAGACAAGCTATTTCTACTGTCTCTATGTCTCTATTATATTATGACATACCAGCTAGATCTACTGTCTCTATTATATTATGACAGACCAGCTAGATCTACTGTCTCGATTATATTGTGACAGACCAGCTAGATCTACTCTCTATGTCTCTATTATATTTTGACAGACCAGGTAGATCTACTGTCTCTATGTCTCTATTGTATTATGACAGACCAGCTAGATCTCCTGTCTCTATTGTATTATGACAGACCAGCTAGATCTACTGTCTCTATTGTTTTATGACAGACCGGCTAGATCTACTGTCTCTATTATATTATGGCAGACCAGCTAGATCTACTGTCTCTATTACATTATGACAGACCATCTAAATCTACTGTCTCTTTGTCTCTATTATATTATGACATACCAGCTAGATCTACTGTCTCTATTATATTATGACAGACCACCTAGATCTACTGTCTCGATTCAATTATGACAGACCAGGTAAATCTACTCTCTATGTCTCTATTATATTTTGACAGACCAGGTAGATCTACTGTCTCTACTGTATTATGGCAGACCAGCTAGATCTACTGTCTCTATTGTATTATGACAGACAAGCTAGATCTACTGTCTCTATTTCTCTATTATATTATGACATACCAGCTAGATCTACTGTCTCTATTGTATTATGACAGACCAGCTAGATCTACTGTCTCTATTATATTATGGCAGACCAGCTAGATCTATTGTCTCTATTATATTATGACAGACCAGCTAAATCTACTGTCTCTTTGTCTCTATTATGTTATAACATACCAGCTACATCTACTGTCTCTATTATATTATGACAGACCAGCTAGATCTACTGTCTCTATTATATTATGAAAGACCAGCTAAATCTACTGTCTCTATGTCTCTATTATATTATGTCATACCAGCTTGATCTTCTGTCTCTATTATATTATGACATACCAGCTAGATCTACTGTCTCTATTATATTATGACAGACCAGCTAGATCTACTGTCTCTATTATATTATGACAGACCAGCTAGACCTACTGTCTCGATTGTATTGTGACAGACCAGCTAAATCTACTGTCTCTATTGTATTATGACAGACCAGCTAGATCTACTGTCCTGATTGTATTATGACAGACCAGCTAGATCTACTTTCTCTATTATATTATGACAGACCAGCTAAATCTACTGTATATATGTCTCTATGTCTCTATTATATTAGGACAGACCAGCTAGATCTACTGTCTCTACTATATTATGACAGACCAGCTAAATCTACTGTCTCTATGTCTCTATTATATTACGACATACCAGCTAGATCTACTTTCTCTATTATATTATGACATACCAGCTAGATCTACTGTCTCTATTATATTATGACAGACCACCTAGATCTACTGTCTCTATTATATTATGACAGACCAGCTAGACCTTCTGTCTCGATTGTATTATGACAGACCAGCCAAATCTACTGTCTCTATTATATTTTGATAGACCAGGTAGATCTACTGTCTCTATTGTATTATGACAGACCAGCTAGATCTACTGTCCTGATTATATTATGACAGACCAGCTAGATCTACTTTCTCTATTATATTATGACAGACCAGCTAAATCTACTGTATCTATGTCTCTATGTCTCTATTATATTATGACAGACCAGCTAGATCTACTGTCTCTATTGTATTATGACAGACCAGCTAGATCTACTGTCTCTATTATATTATGACAGACCAGCTAGATCTACTGTCTCTATTGTATTATGACAGACCAGCTAGATCTACTGTCTCTATTGTATTATGACAGACCAGCTAGATATACTGTCTGTATTATATTATGGCAGACCAGCTAAATCTACTGTCTCTAAGTCTCGATTATATTACGACCGACCAGCTAGATCTACTGTCTCTATTGTATTATGACAGACCAGCTAGATCTACTGTCTCTATTATATTATGGCAGACCAGCTTGATCTACTGTCTCTATTATATTATGACAGACCAGCTAGATCTACTGTCTCTATTGTATTATGACAGACCAGCTAGATCTACTGTCTCTATTGTATTATGACAGACCAGCTAGATCTACTGTCTCTATTATATTATGGCAGACCAGCTAAATCTACTGTCTCTATGTCTCGATTATATTACGACCGACCAGCTAGATCTACTGTCTCTATTGTATTATGACAGACCAGCTAGATCTACTGTCTCTATTATATTATGGCAGACCAGCTTGATCTTCTGTCTCGATTGTATTATGACAGACCAGCCAAATCTACTGTCTCTATTATATTTTGATAGACCAGGTAGATCTACTGTCTCTATTGTATTATGACAGACCAGCTAGATCTACTGTCCTGATTATATTATGACAGACCAGCTAGATCTACTTTCTCTATTATATTATGACAGACCAGCTAAATCTACTGTATCTATGTCTCTATGTCTCTATTATATTATGACAGACCAGCTAGATCTACTGTCTCTATTGTATTATGACAGACCAGCTAGATCTAATGTCTCTATGTCTCTATTATATTACGACATACCAGCTAGATCTACTTTCTCTATTATATTATGACATACCAGCTAGATCTACTGTCTCTATTATATTATGACAGACCAGCTAGATCTACTGTCCTGATTGTATTATGACAGACCAGCTAGATCTACTTTCTCTATTATATTATGACAGACCAGCTAAATCTACTGTATATATGTCTCTATGTCTCTATTATATTAGGACAGACCAGCTAGATCTACTGTCTCTACTATATTATGACAGACCAGCTAAATCTACTGTCTCTATGTCTCTATTATATTACGACATACCAGCTAGATCTACTTTCTCTATTATATTATGACATACCAGCTAGATCTACTGTCTCTATTATATTATGACAGACCACCTAGATCTACTGTCTCTATTATATTATGACAGACCAGCTAGACCTTCTGTCTCGATTGTATTATGACAGACCAGCCAAATCTACTGTCTCTATTATATTTTGATAGACCAGGTAGATCTACTGTCTCTATTGTATTATGACAGACCAGCTAGATCTACTGTCCTGATTATATTATGACAGACCAGCTAGATCTACTTTCTCTATTATATTATGACAGACCAGCTAAATCTACTGTATCTATGTCTCTATGTCTCTATTATATTATGACAGACCAGCTAGATCTACTGTCTCTATTGTATTATGACAGACCAGCTAGATCTACTGTCTCTATTATATTATGACAGACCAGCTAGATCTACTGTCTCTATTGTATTATGACAGACCAGCTAGATCTACTGTCTCTATTGTATTATGACAGACCAGCTAGATATACTGTCTGTATTATATTATGGCAGACCAGCTAAATCTACTGTCTCTAAGTCTCGATTATATTACGACCGACCAGCTAGATCTACTGTCTCTATTGTATTATGACAGACCAGCTAGATCTACTGTCTCTATTATATTATGGCAGACCAGCTTGATCTACTGTCTCTATTATATTATGACAGACCAGCTAGATCTACTGTCTCTATTGTATTATGACAGACCAGCTAGATCTACTGTCTCTATTGTATTATGACAGACCAGCTAGATCTACTGTCTCTATTATATTATGGCAGACCAGCTAAATCTACTGTCTCTATGTCTCGATTATATTACGACCGACCAGCTAGATCTACTGTCTCTATTGTATTATGACAGACCAGCTAGATCTACTGTCTCTATTATATTATGGCAGACCAGCTTGATCTTCTGTCTCGATTGTATTATGACAGACCAGCCAAATCTACTGTCTCTATTATATTTTGATAGACCAGGTAGATCTACTGTCTCTATTGTATTATGACAGACCAGCTAGATCTACTGTCCTGATTATATTATGACAGACCAGCTAGATCTACTTTCTCTATTATATTATGACAGACCAGCTAAATCTACTGTATCTATGTCTCTATGTCTCTATTATATTATGACAGACCAGCTAGATCTACTGTCTCTATTGTATTATGACAGACCAGCTAGATCTAATGTCTCTATTATATTATGGCAGACCAGCTAGATCTACTGTCTCTATTATATTATGACATACCAGCTAGATCTACTGTCTAGATTGTATTATGACAGACCAGCTAGATCTACTGTCTCTATTGTATTATGACAGACCAGCTAGATCTACTGTCTCTATTGTATTATGACAGACCAGCTAGATCTACTGTCTCTATTGTATTATGACAGACCAGCTAGATCTACTGTCTCTATTATATTATGGCAGACCAGCTAAATCTACTGTCTCTATGTCTCGATTATATTACGACCGACCAGCTAGATCTACTGTCTCTATTGTATTATGACAGACCAGCTAGATCTACT
Source organism: Oncorhynchus mykiss (assembly GCF_057628025.1). Taxonomy (NCBI): domain Eukaryota; kingdom Metazoa; phylum Chordata; class Actinopteri; order Salmoniformes; family Salmonidae; genus Oncorhynchus; species Oncorhynchus mykiss. The sequence goes on from NC_143043.1 coordinate 58,073,811, forward strand.
GTCTCTATTATATTATGGCAGACCAGCTTGATCTACTGTCTCTATTATATTATGACAGACCAGCTAAATCTACTGTATCTGTGTCTCTATGTCTCTATTATATTATGACAGACCAGCTAGATCTATTGCCTCTATTATATTTTGACAGACCAGGTAGATCTACTGTCTCTATTGTATTATGACAGACCAGCTAGATCTACTGTCTCTATTATATTATGGCAGACCAGCTAAATCTACTGTCTCTATGTCTCGATTATATTACGACCGACCAGCTAGATCTACTGTCTCTATTGTATTATGACAGACCAGCTAGATCTACTGTCTCTATTATATTATGGCAGACCAGCTTGATCTACTGTCTCTATTATATTATGACAGACCAGCTAAATCTACTGTATCTGTGTCTCTATGTCTCTATTATATTATGACAGACCAGCTAGATCTATTGCCTCTATTATATTTTGACAGACCAGGTAGATCTACTGTCTCTATTGTATTATGACAGACCAGCTAGATCTACTGTCTCTATTATATTTTGACAGACCAGGTAGATCTAATTTCTCTATTGTATTATGACAGACCAGCTAGATCCACTGTCTCTATTGTATTATGACAGACCAGCTAGATCTACTTTCTCTATTATATTATGACAGACCAGCTAAATCTACTTTCTCTATGTCTCTATGTCTCTATTATATTATGACAGACCAGCTAGATCTACTTTCTCTATTATATTATGACAGACCAGCTAAATCTACTGTATCTATGTCTCTATGTCTCTATTATATTATGACAGACCAGATAGATCTACTGTCTCTATTATATTATGACAGACCAGCTAAATCTACTGTCTCTATGTCTCTATTATATTACGACATACCAGCTAGATCTACTGTCTCGATTAAATTATGACAGACCAGGTAAATCTACTCTCTATGTCTCGATTATATTTTGACAGACCAGGTAGATCAACTGTCTCTATTGTATTATGACAGACCAGCTAGACCCACTGTCTCTATTGTATTATGACAGACCAGCTAAATCTACTGTCTCTATTATATTATGACAGACCAGCTAAATCTAATGTCTCTATTTTATTATGACAGACCAGCTAGATCTACTGTCTCTATTGTATTATGACAGACCAGCTAGATCTACTGTCTCTATTATATTATGACAGACCAGCTAGACCTACTTTCTCGATAGTGTTATGACAGACCAGCTAGATCTACTGTCCTGATTGTATTGTGACAGACCAGCTAGATCTACTGTCCTGATTGTATTATGACAGACCAGCTAAATCTACTGTCTCTATTGTATTATGACAGACCAGCTAGATCTACTGTCTCTATTATATTATGACAGACCAGCTAGATCTACTGTCTCTATTATATTATGAAAGACCAGCTAGACCTTCTGTCTCTATTATATTATGACAGACCAGCTAGATCTACTGTCTCTATTGTATTATGAAAGACCAGCTAGATCTACTGTCTCTATTATATTATGACAGACCAGCTAGATCTACTCTCCATGTCTCTATTATATTTTGACAGACCAGGTAGATCTACTGTCTCTATGTCTCTATTGTATTATGACATACCAGCTAGATCTACTGTTTCTATTATATTTTGGCAGACCAGCTAGATCTATTGTCTCTACTGTATTATCACAGACCAGCTAGATCTACTGTCTCTATTGTATTATGACAGACAAGCTAGATCTACTGTCTCTATTTTTCTATTATATTATGACATACCAGCTAGATCTACTGTCTCTATTGTATTATGACAGACCAGCTAGATCTACTGTCTCTATTGTATTATGACAGACCAGCTAGATCTACTGTCTCTATTATATTATGACAGACCAGCTAGATCTACTGTCTCTATTATATTATGACAGACCAGCTAGACCTTCTGTCTCTATTATATTATGACAGACCAGCTAGATCTACTGTCTCTATTGTATTATGACAGACCAGCTAGATCTACTGTCTCTATTATATTATGACAGACCAGCTAGATCTACTCTCCATGTCTCTATTATATTTTGACAGACCAGGTAGATCTACTGTCTCTATGTCTCTATTGTATTATGACATACCAGCTAGATCTACTGTTTCTATTGTTTTATGGCAGACCAGCTAGATCTACTGTCTCTATTGTATTATGACAGACAAGCTATTTCTACTGTCTCTATGTCTCTATTATATTATGACATACCAGCTAGATCTACTGTCTCTATTATATTATGACAGACCAGCTAGATCTACTGTCTCGATTATATTATGACAGACCAGCTAGATCTACTCTCTATGTCTCTATTATATTTTGACAGACCAGGTAGATCTACTGTCTCTATGTCTCTATTGTATTATGACAGACCAGCTAGATCTCCTGTCTCTATTGTATTATGACAGACCAGCTAGATCTACTGTCTCTATTATATTATGGCAGACCAGCTAGATCTACTGTCTCTATTACATTATGACAGACCAGCTAAATCTACTGTCTCTTTGTCTCTATTATATTATGACATACCAGCTAGATCTACTGTCTCTATTATATTATGACAGACCACCTAGATCTACTGTCTTGATTCAATTATGACAGACCAGGTAAATCTACTCTCTATGTCTCTATTATATTTTGACAGACCAGGTAGATCTATTGTCTCTACTGTATTATGGCAGACCAGCTAGATCTACTGTCTCTATTGTATTATGACAGACAAGCTAGATCTACTGTCTCTATTTTTCTATTATATTATGACATACCAGCTAGATCTACTGTCTCTATTGTATTATGACAGACCAGCTAGATCTACTGTCTCTATTATATTATGGCAGACCAGCTAGATCTACTGTCTCTATTATATTATGACAGACCAGCTAAATCTACTGTCTCTATGTCTCTATTATATTATGTCATACCAGCTTGATCTTCTGTCTCTATTATATTATGACATACCAGCTAGATCTACTGTCTCTATTATATTATGACAGACCAGCTAGATCTACTGTCTCTATTATATTATGACAGACCAGCTAGACCTACTGTCTCGATTGTATTGTGACAGACCAGCCAAATCTACTGTCTCTATTATATTTTGATAGACCAGGTAGATCTACTGTCTCTATTGTATTATGACAGACCAGCTAGATCTACTGTCCTGATTATATTATGACAGACCAGCTAGATCTACTTTCTCTATTATATTATGACAGACCAGCTAAATCTACTGTATCTATGTCTCTATGTCTCTATTATATTATGACAGACCAGCTAGATCTACTGTCTCTATTGTATTATGACAGACCAGCTAGATCTAATGTCTCTATTATATTATGGCAGACCAGCTAGATCTACTGTCTCTATTATATTATGACATACCAGCTAGATCTACTGTCTAGATTGTATTATGACAGACCAGCTAGATCTACTGTCTCTATTATATTATGACAGACCAGCTAGATCTACTGTCTCTATTGTATTATGACAGACCAGCTAGATCTACTGTCTCTATTGTATTATGACAGACCAGCTAGATCTACTGTCTCTATTATATTATGGCAGACCAGCTAAATCTACTGTCTCTATGTCTCGATTATATTACGACAGACCAGCTAGATCTACTGTCTCTATTGTATTATGACAGACCAGCTAGATCTACTGTCTCTATTATATTATGGCAGACCAGCTTGATCTACTGCCTCTATTATATTATGACAGACCAGCTAAATCTACTGTATCTGTGTCTCTATGTCTCTATTATATTATGACAGACCAGCTAGATCTATTGCCTCTATTATATTTTGACAGACCAGGTAGATCTACTGTCTCTATTGTATTATGACAGACCAGCTAGATCTACTGTCTCTATTATATTTTGACAGACCAGGTAGATCTAATTTCTCTATTGTATTATGACAGACCAGCTAGATCCACTGTCTCTATTGTATTATGACAGACCAGCTAGATCTACTTTCTCTATTATATTATGACAGACCAGCTAAATCTACTGTCTCTATGTCTCTATGATATTATGACAGACCAGCTAGATCTACTTTCTCTATTATATTATGACAGACCAGCTAAATCTACTGTATCTATGTCTCGATGTCTCTATTATATTATGACAGACCAGATAGATCTACTGTCTCTATTATATTATGACAGACCAGCTAAATCTACTGTCTCTATGTCTCTATTATATTACGACATACCAGCTAGATCTACTGTCTCAATTAAATTATGACAGACCAGGTAAATCTACTCTCTATGTCTCGATTATATTTTGACAGACCAGCTAGATCAACTGTCTCTATTGTATTATGACAGACCAGCTAGACCCACTGTCTCTATTGTATTATGACAGACCAGCTAAATCTACTGTCTGTATTATATTATGACAGACCAGCTAAATCTACTGTCTCTATTTTATTATGACAGACCAGCTAGATCTACTGTCTCTATTGTATTATGACAGACCAGCTAGATCTACTGTCTCTATTATATTATGACAGACCAGCTAGACCTACTGTCTCGATAGTGTTATGACAGACCAGCTAGATCTACTGTCCTGATTGTATTGTGACAGACCAGCTAGATCTACTGTCCTGATTGTATTATGACAGACCAGCTAAATCTACTGTCTCTATTGTATTATGACAGACCAGCTAGATCTACTGTCTCTATTATATTATGACAGACCAGCTAGATCTACTGTCTCTATTATATTATGACAGACCAGCTAGACCTTCTGTCTCTATTATATTATGACAGACCAGCTAGATCTACTGTCTCTATTGTATTATGACAGACCAGCTAGATCTACTGTCTCTATTATATTATGACAGACCAGCTAGATCTACTCTCCATGTCTCTATTATATTTTGACAGACCAGGTAGATCTACTGTCTCTATGTCTCTATTGTATTATGACATACCAGCTAGATCTACTGTTTCTATTGTTTTATGGCAGACCAGCTAGATCTACTGTCTCTATTGTATTATGACAGACAAGCTATTTCTACTGTCTCTATGTCTCTATTATATTATGACATACCAGCTAGATCTACTGTCTCTATTATATTATGACAGACCAGCTAGATCTACTGTCTCGATTATATTATGACAGACCAGCTAGATCTACTCTCTATGTCTCTATTATATTTTGACAGACCAGGTAGATCTACTGTCTCTATGTCTCTATTGTATTATGACAGACCAGCTAGATCTCCTGTCTTTATTGTATTATAACAGACCAGCTAGATCTACTGTCTCTATTGTTTTATGACAGACCAGCTAGATCTACTGTCTCTATTATATTATGGCAGACCAGCTAGATCTACTGTCTCTATTACATTATGACAGACCAGCTAAATCTACTGTCTCTTTGTCTCTATTATATTATGACATACCAGCTAGATCTACTGTCTCTATTATATTATGACAGACCACCTAGATCTACTGTCTCGATTCAATTATGACAGACCAGGTAAATCTACTCTCTATGTCTCTATTATATTTTGACAGACCAGGTAGATCTATTGTCTCTACTGTATTATGGCAGACCAGCTAGATCTACTGTCTCTATTGTATTATGACAGACAAGCTAGATCTACTGTCTCTATTTTTCTATTATATTATGACATACCAGCTAGATCTACTGTCTCTATTGTATTATGACAGACCAGCTAGATCTACTGTCTCTATTATATTATGGCAGACCAGCTAGATCTACTGTCTCTATTATATTATGACAGACCAGCTAAATCTACTGTCTCTTTGTCTCTATTATGTTATGACATACCTGCTACATCTACTGTCTCTATTATATTATGACAGACCAGCTAGATCTACTGTCTCTATTATATTATGAAAGACCAGCTAAATCTACTGTATCTATGTCTCTATTATATTATGTCATACCAGCTTGATCTTCTGTCTCTATTATATTATGACATACCAGCTAGATCTACTGTCTCTATTATATTATGACAGACCAGCTAGATCTACTGTCTCTATTATATTATGACAGACCAGCTAGACCTAAAGTCTCGATTGTATTGTGACAGACCAGCTAAATCTACTGTCTCTATTGTATTATGACAGACCAGCTAGATCTACTGTCCTGATTGTATTATGACAGACCAGCTAGATCTACTTTCTCTATTATATTATGACAGACCAGCTAAATCTACTGTATATATGTCTCTATGTCTCTATTATATTAGGACAGACCAGCTAGATCTACTGTCTCTACTATATTATGACAGACCAGCTAAATCTACTGTCTCTATGTCTCTATTATATTACGATATACCAGCTAGATCTACTTTCTCTATTATATTATGACAGACCAGATAGATCTACTGTCTCTATTATATTATGACAGACCAGCTAGACCTTCTGTCTCGATTGTATTATGACAGACCAGCCAAATCTACTGTCTCTATTATATTTTGATAGACCAGGTAGATCTACTGTCTCTATTGTATTATGACAGACCAGCTAGATCTACTGTCCTGATTATATTATGACAGACCAGCTAGATCTACTTTCTCTATTATATTATGACAGACCAGCTAAATCTACTGTATCTATGTCTCTATGTCTCTATTATATTATGACAGACCAGCTAGATCTACTGTCTCTATTGTATTATGACAGACCAGCTAGATCTAATGTCTCTATTATATTATGGCAGACCAGCTAGATCTACTGTCTCTATTATATTATGACATACCAGCTAGATCTACTGTCTCGATTGTATTATGACAGACCAGCTAGATCTACTGTCTCTATTATATTATGACAGACCAGCTAGATCTACTGTCTCTATTGTATTATGACAGACCAGCTAGATCTACTGTCTCTATTATATTAAGGCAGACCAGCTAAATCTACTGTCTCTATGTCTCGATTATATTACGACAGACCAGCTAGATCTACTGTCTCTATTGTATTATGACAGACCAGCTAGATCTACTGTCTCTATTATATTATGGCAGACCAGCTTGATCTACTGTCTCTATTATATTATGACAGACCAGCTAAATCTACTGTATCTGTGTCTCTATGTCTCTATTATATTATGACAGACCAGCTAGATCTACTGCCTCTATTATATTTTGACAGACCAGGTAGATCTACTGTCTCTATTGTATTATGACAGACCAGCTAGATCTACTGTCTCTATTATATTTTGACAGACCAGGTAGATCTACTTTCTCTATTGTATTATGACAGACCAGCTAGATCCACTGTCTCTATTGTATTATGACAGACCAGCTAGATCTACTGTCTCTATGTCTCTATGTCTCTATTATATTATGACAGACCAGCTAGATCTACTTTCTCTATTATATTATGACAGACCAGCTAAATCTACTGTCTCTATGTCTCTATTATATTACGACAGACCAGCTAAATCTACTGTCTCTATGTCTCTATGTCTCTATTATATTATGACAGACCAGATAGATCTACTGTCTCTATTATATTATGACAGACCAGCTAAATCTACTGTCTCTATGTCTCTATTATATTACGACATACCAGCTAGATCTACTGTCTCTATTATATTATGACAGACCAGCTAAATCTACTGTCTCTTTGTCTCTATTATGTTATGACATACCAGCTACATCTACTGTCTCTATTATATTATGACAGACCAGCTAGATCTACTGTCTCTATTACATTATGACAGACCAGCTAAATCTACTGTCTCTATGTCTCTATTATATTATGTCATACCAGCTAGATCTTCTGTCTCTATTATATTATGACAGACCAGCTAGATCTACTTTCCCTATTATATTATGACAGACCAGCTACATCTACTGTATCTATGTCTCTATGTCTCTATTATATTACGACATACCAGCTAGATCTACTTTCTCTATTATATTATGACATACCAGCTAGATCTACTGTCTCTATTATATTATGACAGACCAGCTAGATCTACTCTCTCCATTATATTATGACAGACCAGCTAGACCTTCTGTCTCGATTGTATTATGACAGACCAGCCAAATCTACTGTCTCTATTATATTTTGATAGACCAGGTAGATCTACTGTCTCTATTGTATTATGACAGACAAGCTGGATCTACTGTCCTGATTATATTATGACAGACCAGCTAGATCTACTTTCTCTATTATATTATGACAGACCAGCTAAATCTACTGTATCTATGTCTCTATGTCTCTATTATATTATGACAGACCAGCTAGATCTACTGTCTCTATTGTATTATGACAGACCAGCTAGATCTAATGTCTCTATTATATTATGGCAGACCAGCTAGATCTACTGTCTCTATTATATTATGACATACCAGCTAGATCTACTGTCTCGATTGTATTATGACAGACCAGCTAGATCTACTGTCTCTATTATATTATGACAGACCAGCTAGATCTACTGTCTCTATTGTATTATGACAGACCAGCTAGATCTACTGTCTCTATTATATTATGGCAGACCAGCTAAATCTACTGTCTCTATGTCTCGATTATATTACGACAGACCAGCTAGATCTACTGTCTCTATTGTATTATGACAGACCAGCTAGATCTACTGTCTCTATTATATTATGGCAGACCAGCTTGATCTACTGTCTCTATTATATTATGACAGACCAGCTAAATCTACTGTCTCTATTATATTTTGACAGACCAGGTAGATCTGCTGTCTCTATTGTATTATGACAGACCAGCTAGATCTACTATCTCTATTATATTTTGACAGACCAGGTAGATCTAATTTCTCTATTGTATTATGACAGACCAGCTAGATCTACTGTCTCTATTGTATTATGACAGATCAGCTAGATCTACTTTCTCTATTATATCATGACAGACCAGCTAAATCTACTGTCTCTATGTCTCTATGTCTCTGTTATATTATGACAGACCAGCTAGATCTACTTTCTCTATTATATTATGACAGACCAGCTAAATCTACTGTATCTATGTCTCTATGTCTCTATTATATTATGACAGACCAGATAGCTCTACTGTCTCTATTATATTATGACAGACCAGCTAAATCTACTGTCTCTATGTCTCTATTATATTACGACATACCAGCTAGATCTACTGTCTCTATTATATTATGACAGACCAGCTAAATCTACTGTCTCTTTGTCTCTATTATGTTATGACATACCAGCTACATCTACTGTCTCTATTATATTATGACAGACCAGCTAGATCTACTGTCTCTATTACATTATGACAGACCAGCTAAATCTACTGTCTTGATGTCTCTATGATATTATGTCATACCAGCTAGATCTTCTGTCTCTATTATATTATGACATACCAGCTAGATCTACTGTCTCTATTATATTATGACAGACCAGCTAGATCTACTGTCTCTATTATATTATGATAGACCAGCTAGACCTTCTGTCTCTATTATATTATGACAGACCAGCTAGATCTACTGTCTCTATTGTATTATGACAGACCAGCTAGATCTACTGTCTCTATTATATTATGACAGACCAGCTAGATCTACTGTCTCTATGTCTCTATTATATTACGACATACCAGCTAGATCTACTGTCTCTATTATATTATGACAGACCAGCTAAATCTACTGTCTCTTTGTCTCTATTATGTTATGACATACCAGCTACATCTACTGTCTCTATTATATTATGACATACCAGCTAGATCTACAGTCTCTATTATATTATGACAGACCAGCTAGATCTACTGTCTCTATTATATTATGACAGACCAGCTAGACCTTCTCTCTCTATTATATTATGACAGACCAGCTAGATCTACTGTCTCTATTGTATTATGACAGACCAGCTAGATCTACTGTCTCTATTATATTATGACAGACCAGCTAGATCTACTCTCTATGTCTCTATTATATTTTGACAGACCAGGTAGATCTACTGTCTCTATGTCTCTATTGTATTATGACATACCAGCTAGATCTACTGTTTCTATTGTTTTATGGCAGACCAGCTAGATCTACTGTCTCTATTGTATTATGACAGACAAGCTATTTCTACTGTCTCTATGTCTCTATTATATTATGACATACCAGCTAGATCTACTGTCTCTATTATATTATGACAGACCAGCTAGATCTACTGTCTCGATTATATTATGACAGACCAGCTAGATCTACTCTCTATGTCTCTATTATATTTTGACAGACCAGGTAGATCTACTGTCTCTATGTCTCTATTGTATTATGACAGACCAGCTAGATCTCCTGTCTCTATTGTATTATGACAGACCAGCTAGATCTACTGTCTCTATTGTTTTATGACAGACCAGCTAGATCTACTGTCTCTATTATATTATGGCAGACCAGCTAGATCTACTGTCTCTATTACATTATGACAGACCAGCTAAATCTACTGTCTCTTTGTCTCTATTATATTATGACATACCAGCTAGATCTACTGTCTCTATTATATTATGACAGACCACCTAGATCTACTGTCTCGATTCAATTATGACAGACCAGGTAAATCTACTCTCTATGTCTCTATTATATTTTGACAGACCAGGTAGATCTATTGTCGCTACTGTATTATGGCAGACCAGCTAGATCTACTGTCTCTATTGTATTATGACAGACCAGCTAGATCTACTGTCTCTATTACATTATGACAGACCAGCTAAATCTACTGTCTCTTTGTCTCTATTATATTATGACATACCAGCTAGATCTACTGTCTCTATTATATTATGACAGACCACCTAGATCTACTGTCTCGATTCAATTATGACAGACCAGGTAAATCTACTCTCTATGTCTCTATTATATTTTGACAGACCAGGTAGATCTATTGTCTCTGCTGTATTATGGCAGACCAGCTAGATCTACTGTCTCTATTGTATTATGACAGACAAGCTAGATCTACTGTCTCTATTTCTCTATTATATTATGACATACCAGCTAGATCTACTGTCTCTATTGTATTATGACAGACCAGCTAGATCTACTGTCTCTATTATATTATGGCAGACCAGCTAGATCTACTGTCTCTATTATATTATGACAGACCAGCTAGATCTACTGTCTCTATTATATTATGACAGACCAGCTAGATCTACTCTCTATGTCTCTATTATATTTTGACAGACCAGGTAGATCTACTGTCTCTATGTCTCTATTGTATTATGACAGACCAGCTAGATCTCCTGTCTCTATTGTATTATGACAGACCAGCTAGATGTACTGTCTCTATTATATTATGGCAGACCAGCTAGATCTACTGTCTCTATTATATTATGACAGACCAGCTAGATCTACTGTCTCTGTTATATTATGACAGACCAGCTAGATCTACTCTCTATGTCTCTATTATATTTTGACAGACCAGGTAGATCTACTGTCTCTATGTCTCTATTGTATTATGACAGACCAGCTAGATCTCCTGTCTCTATTGTATTATGACAGACCAGCTAGATCTACTGTCTCTATTGTTTTATGACAGACCAGCTAGATCTACTGTCTCTATTATATTATGGCAGACCAGCTAGATCTACTGTCTCTATTACATTATGACAGACCAGCTAAATCTACTGTCTCTTTGTCTCTATTATATTATGACATACCAGCTAGATCTACTGTCTCTATTATATTATGACAGACCACCTAGATCTACTGTCTCGATTCAATTATGACAGACCAGGTAAATCTACTCTCTATGTCTCTATTATATTTTGACAGACCAGGTAGATCTACTGTCTCTATGTCTCTATTGTATTATGACAGACCAGCTAGATCTCCTGTCTCTATTGTATTATGACAGACCAGCTAGATCTACTGTCTCTATTGTTTTATGACAGACCAGCTAGATCTACTGTCTCTATTATATTATGGCAGACCAGCTAGATCTACTGTCTCTATTACATTATGACAGACCAGCTAAATCTACTGTCTCTTTGTCTCTATTATATTATGACATACCAGCTAGATCTACTGTCTCTATTATATTATGACAGACCACCTAGATCTACTGTCTCGATTCAATTATGACAGACCAGGTAAATCTACTCTCTATGTCTCTATTATATTTTGACAGACCAGGTAGATCTATTGTCTCCACTGTATTATGGCAGACCAGCTAGATCTACTGTCTCTATTGTATTATGACAGACCAGCTAGATCTACTGTCTCTATTACATTATGACAGACCAGCTAAATCTACTGTCTCTTTGTCTATATTATATTATGACATACCAGCTAGATCTACTGTCTCTATTATATTATGACAGACCACCTAGATCTACTGTCTCGATTCAATTATGACAGACCAGGTAAATCTACTCTCTATGTCTCTATTATATTTTGACAGACCAGGTAGATCTATTGTCTCTGCTGTATTATGGCAGACCAGCTAGATCTACTGTCTCTATTGTATTATGACAGACAAGCTAGATCTACTGTCTCTATTTCTCTATTATATTATGACATACCAGCTAGATCTACTGTCTCTATTGTATTATGACAGACCAGCTAGATCTACTGTCTCTATTATATTATGGCAGACCAGCTAGATCTACTGTCTCTATTATATTATGACAGACCAGCTAGATCTACTGTCTCTATTATATTATGACAGACCATCTAGATCTACTCTCTATGTCTCTATTATATTTTGACAGACCAGGTAGATCTACTGTCTCTATGTCTCTATTGTATTATGACAGACCAGCTAGATCTCCTGTCTCTATTGTATTATGACAGACCAGCTAGATCTACTGTCTCTATTACATTATGACAGACCAGCTAAATCTACTGTCTCTTTGTCTCTATTATATTATGACATACCAGCTAGATCTACTGTCTCTATTATATTATGACAGACCACCTAGATCTACTGTCTCGATTCAATTATGACAGACCAGGTAAATCTACTCTCTATGTCTCTATTATATTTTGACAGACCAGGTAGATCTATTGTCTCTGCTGTATTATGGCAGACCAGCTAGATCTACTGTCTCTATTGTATTATGACAGACAAGCTAGATCTACTGTCTCTATTTCTCTATTATATTATGACATACCAGCTAGATCTACTGTCTCTATTGTATTATGACAGACCAGCTAGATCTACTGTCTCTATTATATTATGGCAGACCAGCTAGATCTACTGTCTCTATTATATTATGACAGACCAGCTAGATCTACTCTCTATGTCTCTATTATATTTTGACAGACCAGGTAGATCTACTGTCTCTATGTCTCTATTGTATTATGACAGACCAGCTAGATCTCCTGTCTCTATTGTATTATGACAGACCAGCTAGATGTACTGTCTCTATTATATTATGGCAGACCAGCTAGATCTACTGTCTCTATTATATTATGACAGACCAGCTAGATCTACTGTCTCTGTTATATTATGACAGACCAGCTAGATCTACTCTCTATGTCTCTATTATATTTTGACAGACCAGGTAGATCTACTGTCTCTATGTCTCTATTGTATTATGACAGACCAGCTAGATCTCCTGTCTCTATTGTATTATGACAGACCAGCTAGATCTACTGTCTCTATTGTTTTATGACAGACCAGCTAGATCTACTGTCTCTATTATATTATGGCAGACCAGCTAGATCTACTGTCTCTATTACATTATGACAGACCAGCTAAATCTACTGTCTCTTTGTCTCTATTATATTATGACATACCAGCTAGATCTACTGTCTCTATTATATTATGACAGACCACCTAGATCTACTGTCTCGATTCAATTATGACAGACCAGGTAAATCTACTCTCTATGTCTCTATTATATTTTGACAGACCAGGTAGATCTACTGTCTCTATGTCTCTATTGTATTATGACAGACCAGCTAGATCTCCTGTCTCTATTGTATTATGACAGACCAGCTAGATCTACTGTCTCTATTGTTTTATGACAGACCAGCTAGATCTACTGTCTCTATTATATTATGGCAGACCAGCTAGATCTACTGTCTCTATTACATTATGACAGACCAGCTAAATCTACTGTCTCTTTGTCTCTATTATATTATGACATACCAGCTAGATCTACTGTCTCTATTATATTATGACAGACCACCTAGATCTACTGTCTCGATTCAATTATGACAGACCAGGTAAATCTACTCTCTATGTCTCTATTATATTTTGACAGACCAGGTAGATCTATTGTCTCCACTGTATTATGGCAGACCAGCTAGATCTACTGTCTCTATTGTATTATGACAGACCAGCTAGATCTACTGTCTCTATTACATTATGACAGACCAGCTAAATCTACTGTCTCTTTGTCTCTATTATATTATGACATACCAGCTAGATCTACTGTCTCTATTATATTATGACAGACCACCTAGATCTACTGTCTCGATTCAATTATGACAGACCAGGTAAATCTACTCTCTATGTCTCTATTATATTTTGACAGACCAGGTAGATCTATTGTCTCTGCTGTATTATGGCAGACCAGCTAGATCTACTGTCTCTATTGTATTATGACAGACAAGCTAGATCTACTGTCTCTATTTCTCTATTATATTATGACATACCAGCTAGATCTACTGTCTCTATTGTATTATGACAGACCAGCTAGATCTACTGTCTCTATTATATTATGGCAGACCAGCTAGATCTACTGTCTCTATTATATTATGACAGACCAGCTAGATCTACTGTCTCTATTATATTATGACAGACCAGCTAGATCTACTCTCTATGTCTCTATTATATTTTGACAGACCAGGTAGATCTACTGTCTCTATGTCTCTATTGTATTATGACAGACCAGCTAGATCTCCTGTCTCTATTGTATTATGACAGACCAGCTAGATCTACTGTCTCTATTACATTATGACAGACCAGCTAAATCTACTGTCTCTTTGTCTCTATTATATTATGACATACCAGCTAGATCTACTGTCTCTATTATATTATGACAGACCACCTAGATCTACTGTCTCGATTCAATTATGACAGACCAGGTAAATCTACTCTCTATGTCTCTATTATATTTTGACAGACCAGGTAGATCTATTGTCTCTGCTGTATTATGGCAGACCAGCTAGATCTACTGTCTCTATTGTATTATGACAGACAAGCTAGATCTACTGTCTCTATTTCTCTATTATATTATGACATACCAGCTAGATCTACTGTCTCTATTGTATTATGACAGACCAGCTAGATCTACTGTCTCTATTATATTATGGCAGACCAGCTAGATCTACTGTCTCTATTATATTATGACAGACCAGCTAGATCTACTGTCTCTATTATATTATGACAGACCAGCTAGATCTACTCTCTATGTCTCTATTATATTTTGACAGACCAGGTAGATCTACTGTCTCTATGTCTCTATTGTATTATGACAGACCAGCTAGATCTCCTGTCTCTATTGTATTATGACAGACCAGCTAGATCTACTGTCTCTATTGTTTTATGACAGACCAGCTAGATCTACTGTCTCTATTATATTATGGCAGACCAGCTAGATCTACTGTCTCTATTACATTATGACAGACCAGCTAAATCTACTGTCTCTTTGTCTCTATTATATTATGACATACCAGCTAGATCTACTGTCTCTATTATATTATGACAGACCACCTAGATCTACTGTCTCGATTCAATTATGACAGACCAGGTAAATCTACTCTCTATGTCTCTATTATATTTTGACAGACCAGGTAGATCTACTGTCTCTATGTCTCTATTGTATTATGACAGACCAGCTAGATCTCCTGTCTCTATTGTATTATGACAGACCAGCTAGATCTACTGTCTCTATTGTTTTATGACAGACCAGCTAGATCTACTGTCTCTATTATATTATGGCAGACCAGCTAGATCTACTGTCTCTATTACATTATGACAGACCAGCTAAATCTACTGTCTCTTTGTCTCTATTATATTATGACATACCAGCTAGATCTACTGTCTCTATTATATTATGACAGACCACCTAGATCTACTGTCTCGATTCAATTATGACAGACCAGGTAAATCTACTCTCTATGTCTCTATTATATTTTGACAGACCAGGTAGATCTATTGTCTCCACTGTATTATGGCAGACCAGCTAGATCTACTGTCTCTATTGTATTATGACAGACCAGCTAGATCTACTGTCTCTATTACATTATGACAGACCAGCTAAATCTACTGTCTCTTTGTCTCTATTATATTATGACATACCAGCTAGATCTACTGTCTCTATTATATTATGACAGACCACCTAGATCTACTGTCTCGATTCAATTATGACAGACCAGGTAAATCTACTCTCTATGTCTCTATTATATTTTGACAGACCAGGTAGATCTATTGTCTCTGCTGTATTATGGCAGACCAGCTAGATCTACTGTCTCTATTGTATTATGACAGACAAGCTAGATCTACTGTCTCTATTTCTCTATTATATTATGACATACCAGCTAGATCTACTGTCTCTATTGTATTATGACAGACCAGCTAGATCTACTGTCTCTATTATATTATGGCAGACCAGCTAGATCTACTGTCTCTATTATATTATGACAGACCAGCTAGATCTACTGTCTCTATTATATTATGACAGACCATCTAGATCTACTCTCTATGTCTCTATTATATTTTGACAGACCAGGTAGATCTACTGTCTCTATGTCTCTATTGTATTATGACAGACCAGCTAGATCTCCTGTCTCTATTGTATTATGACAGACCAGCTAGATCTACTGTCTCTATTACATTATGACAGACCAGCTAAATCTACTGTCTCTTTGTCTCTATTATATTATGACATACCAGCTAGATCTACTGTCTCTATTATATTATGACAGACCACCTAGATCTACTGTCTCGATTCAATTATGACAGACCAGGTAAATCTACTCTCTATGTCTCTATTATATTTTGACAGACCAGGTAGATCTATTGTCTCTGCTGTATTATGGCAGACCAGCTAGATCTACTGTCTCTATTGTATTATGACAGACAAGCTAGATCTACTGTCTCTATTTCTCTATTATATTATGACATACCAGCTAGATCTACTGTCTCTATTGTATTATGACAGACCAGCTAGATCTACTGTCTCTATTATATTATGGCAGACCAGCTAGATCTACTGTCTCTATTATATTATGACAGACCAGCTAGATCTACTGTCTCTATTATATTATGACAGACCAGCTAGATCTACTCTCTATGTCTCTATTATATTTTGACAGACCAGGTAGATCTACTGTCTCTATGTCTCTATTGTATTATGACAGACCAGCTAGATCTCCTGTCTCTATTGTATTATGACAGACCAGCTAGATGTACTGTCTCTATTATATTATGGCAGACCAGCTAGATCTACTGTCTCTATTATATTATGACAGACCAGCTAGATCTACTGTCTCTGTTATATTATGACAGACCAGCTAGATCTACTCTCTATGTCTCTATTATATTTTGACAGACCAGGTAGATCTACTGTCTCTATGTCTCTATTGTATTATGACAGACCAGCTAGATCTCCTGTCTCTATTGTATTATGACAGACCAGCTAGATCTACTGTCTCTATTGTTTTATGACAGACCAGCTAGATCTACTGTCTCTATTATATTATGGCAGACCAGCTAGATCTACTGTCTCTATTACATTATGACAGACCAGCTAAATCTACTGTCTCTTTGTCTCTATTATATTATGACATACCAGCTAGATCTACTGTCTCTATTATATTATGACAGACCACCTAGATCTACTGTCTCGATTCAATTATGACAGACCAGGTAAATCTACTCTCTATGTCTCTATTATATTTTGACAGACCAGGTAGATCTACTGTCTCTATGTCTCTATTGTATTATGACAGACCAGCTAGATCTCCTGTCTCTATTGTATTATGACAGACCAGCTAGATCTACTGTCTCTATTGTTTTATGACAGACCAGCTAGATCTACTGTCTCTATTATATTATGGCAGACCAGCTAGATCTACTGTCTCTATTACATTATGACAGACCAGCTAAATCTACTGTCTCTTTGTCTCTATTATATTATGACATACCAGCTAGATCTACTGTCTCTATTATATTATGACAGACCACCTAGATCTACTGTCTCGATTCAATTATGACAGACCAGGTAAATCTACTCTCTATGTCTCTATTATATTTTGACAGACCAGGTAGATCTATTGTCTCCACTGTATTATGGCAGACCAGCTAGATCTACTGTCTCTATTGTATTATGACAGACCAGCTAGATCTACTGTCTCTATTACATTATGACAGACCAGCTAAATCTACTGTCTCTTTGTCTCTATTATATTATGACATACCAGCTAGATCTACTGTCTCTATTATATTATGACAGACCACCTAGATCTACTGTCTCGATTCAATTATGACAGACCAGGTAAATCTACTCTCTATGTCTCTATTATATTTTGACAGACCAGGTAGATCTATTGTCTCTGCTGTATTATGGCAGACCAGCTAGATCTACTGTCTCTATTGTATTATGACAGACAAGCTAGATCTACTGTCTCTATTTCTCTATTATATTATGACATACCAGCTAGATCTACTGTCTCTATTGTATTATGACAGACCAGCTAGATCTACTGTCTCTATTATATTATGGCAGACCAGCTAGATCTACTGTCTCTATTATATTATGACAGACCAGCTAGATCTACTGTCTCTATTATATTATGACAGACCAGCTAGATCTACTCTCTATGTCTCTATTATATTTTGACAGACCAGGTAGATCTACTGTCTCTATGTCTCTATTGTATTATGACAGACCAGCTAGATCTCCTGTCTCTATTGTATTATGACAGACCAGCTAGATCTACTGTCTCTATTACATTATGACAGACCAGCTAAATCTACTGTCTCTTTGTCTCTATTATATTATGACATACCAGCTAGATCTACTGTCTCTATTATATTATGACAGACCACCTAGATCTACTGTCTCGATTCAATTATGACAGACCAGGTAAATCTACTCTCTATGTCTCTATTATATTTTGACAGACCAGGTAGATCTATTGTCTCTGCTGTATTATGGCAGACCAGCTAGATCTACTGTCTCTATTGTATTATGACAGACAAGCTAGATCTACTGTCTCTATTTCTCTATTATATTATGACATACCAGCTAGATCTACTGTCTCTATTGTATTATGACAGACCAGCTAGATCTACTGTCTCTATTATATTATGGCAGACCAGCTAGATCTACTGTCTCTATTATATTATGACAGACCAGCTAGATCTACTGTCTCTATTATATTATGACAGACCAGCTAGATCTACTCTCTATGTCTCTATTATATTTTGACAGACCAGGTAGATCTACTGTCTCTATGTCTCTATTGTATTATGACAGACCAGCTAGATCTCCTGTCTCTATTGTATTATGACAGACCAGCTAGATCTACTATCTCTATTATATTTTGACAGACCAGGTAGATCTAATTTCTCTATTGTATTATGACAGACCAGCTAGATCTACTGTCTCTATTGTATCATGACAGATCAGCTAGATCTACTTTCTCTATTATATTATGACAGACCAGCTAAATCTACTGTCTCTATGTCTCTATGTCTCTATTATATTATGACAGACCAGCTAGATCTACTTTCTCTATTATATTATGACAGACCAGCTAAATCTACTGTATCTATGTCTCTATGTCTCTATTATATTATGACAGACCAGATAGCTCTACTGTCTCTATTATATTATGACAGACCAGCTAAATCTACTGTCTCTATGTCTCTATTATATTACGACATACCAGCTAGATCTACTGTCTCTATTATATTATGACAGACCAGCTAAATCTACTGTCTCTTTGTCTCTATTATGTTATGACATACCAGCTACATCTACTGTCTCTATTATATTATGACAGACCAGCTAGATCTACTGTCTCTATTACATTATGACAGACCAGCTAAATCTACTGTCTCTATGTCTCTATTATATTATGTCATACCAGCTAGATCTTCTGTCTCTATTATATTATGACATACCAGCTAGATCTACTGTCTCTATTATGTTATGACAGACCAGCTAGATCTACTGTCTCTATTATATTATGACAGACCAGCTAGACCTACTGTCTCGATTGTATTGTGACAGACCAGCTAAATCTACTGTCTCTATTGTATTATGACAGACCGCCTAGATCTACTGTCCTGATTGTATTATGACAGACCAGCTAGATCTACTTTCTCTATTATATTATGACAGACCAGCTAAATCTACTGCATCTATGTCTCTATGTCTCTATTATATTAGGACAGACCAGCTAGATCTACTGTCCTGATTGTATTATGACAGACCAGCTAGATCTACTTTCTCTATTATATTATGACAGACCAGCTAAATCTACTGTATATATGTCTCTATGTCTCTATTATATTAGGACAGACCAGCTAGATCTACTGTCTCTACTATATTATGACAGACCAGCTAAATCTACTGTCTCTATGTCTCTATTATATTACGACATACCAGCTAGATCTACTTTCTCTATTATATTATGACATACCAGCTAGATCTACTGTCTCTATTATATTATGACAGACCAGCTAGATCTACTGTCTCTATTATATTATGACAGACCAGCTAGATCTACTGTCTCTATTGTATTATGACAGATCAGCTAGATCTACTTTCTCTATTATATTATGACAGACCAGCTAAATCTACTGTCTCTATGTCTCTATGTCTCTATTATATTATGACAGACCAGCTAGATCTACTTTCTCTATTATATTATGACAGACCAGCTAAATCTACTGTATCTATGTCTCTATGTCTCTATTATATTATGACAGACCAGATAGCTCTACTGTCTCTATTATATTATGACAGACCAGCTAAATCTACTGTCTCTATGTCTCTATTATATTACGACATACCAGCTAGATCTACTGTCTCTATTATATTATGACAGACCAGCTAAATCTACTGTCTCTTTCTCTCTATTATGTTATGACATACCAGCTACATCTACTGTCTCTATTATATTATGACAGACCAGCTAGATCTACTGTCTCTATTACATTATGACAGACCAGCTAAATCTACTGTCTCTATGTCTCTATTATATTATGTCATACCAGCTAGATCTTCTGTCTCTATTATATTATGACATACCAGCTAGATCTACTGTCTCTATTATGTTATGACAGACCAGCTAGATCTACTGTCTCTATTATATTATGACAGACCAGCTAGACCTACTGTCTCGATTGTATTGTGACAGACCAGCTAAATCTACTGTCTCTATTGTATTATGACAGACCGCCTAGATCTACTGTCCTGATTGTATTATGACAGACCAGCTAGATCTACTTTCTCTATTATATTATGACAGACCAGCTAAATCTACTGCATCTATGTCTCTATGTCTCTATTATATTAGGACAGACCAGCTAGATCTACTGTCTCTATTATATTATGACAGACCAGCTAAATCTACTGTCTCTATGTCTCTATTATATTACGACATACCAGCTAGATCTACTTTCTCTATTATATTATGACATACCAGCTAGATCTACTGTCTCTATTATATTATGACAGACCAGCTAGATCTACTGTCTCTATTGTTTTATGACAGACCAGCTAGATCTACTGTCTCTATTATATTATGGCAGACCAGCTAGATCTACTGTCTCTATTACATTATGACAGACCAGCTAAATCTACTGTCTCTTTGTCTCTATTATATTATGACATACCAGCTAGATCTACTGTCTCTATTATATTATGACAGACCACCTAGATCTACTGTCTCGATTCAATTATGACAGACCAGGTAAATCTACTCTCTATGTCTCTATTATATTTTGACAGACCAGGTAGATCTATTGTCTCCACTGTATTATGGCAGACCAGCTAGATCTACTGTCTCTATTGTATTATGACAGACCAGCTAGATCTACTGTCTCTATTACATTATGACAGACCAGCTAAATCTACTGTCTCTTTGTCTCTATTATATTATGACATACCAGCTAGATCTACTGTCTCTATTATATTATGACAGACCACCTAGATCTACTGTCTCGATTCAATTATGACAGACCAGGTAAATCTACTCTCTATGTCTCTATTATATTTTGACAGACCAGGTAGATCTATTGTCTCTGCTGTATTATGGCAGACCAGCTAGATCTACTGTCTCTATTGTATTATGACAGACAAGCTAGATCTACTGTCTCTATTTCTCTATTATATTATGACATACCAGCTAGATCTACTGTCTCTATTGTATTATGACAGACCAGCTAGATCTACTGTCTCTATTATATTATGGCAGACCAGCTAGATCTACTGTCTCTATTATATTATGACAGACCAGCTAGATCTACTGTCTCTATTATATTATGACAGACCAGCTAGATCTACTCTCTATGTCTCTATTATATTTTGACAGACCAGGTAGATCTACTGTCTCTATGTCTCTATTGTATTATGACAGACCAGCTAGATCTCCTGTCTCTATTGTATTATGACAGACCAGCTAGATCTACTGTCTCTATTACATTATGACAGACCAGCTAAATCTACTGTCTCTTTGTCTCTATTATATTATGACATACCAGCTAGATCTACTGTCTCTATTATATTATGACAGACCACCTAGATCTACTGTCTCGATTCAATTATGACAGACCAGGTAAATCTACTCTCTATGTCTCTATTATATTTTGACAGACCAGGTAGATCTATTGTCTCTGCTGTATTATGGCAGACCAGCTAGATCTACTGTCTCTATTGTATTATGACAGACAAGCTAGATCTACTGTCTCTATTTCTCTATTATATTATGACAGACCAGCTAAATCTACTGTATCTATGTCTCTATGTCTCTATTATATTATGACAGACCAGATAGCTCTACTGTCTCTATTATATTATGACAGACCAGCTAAATCTACTGTCTCTATGTCTCTATTATATTACGACATACCAGCTAGATCTACTGTCTCTATTATATTATGACAGACCAGCTAAATCTACTGTCTCTTTCTCTCTATTATGTTATGACATACCAGCTACATCTACTGTCTCTATTATATTATGACAGACCAGCTAGATCTACTGTCTCTATTACATTATGACAGACCAGCTAAATCTACTGTCTCTATGTCTCTATTATATTATGTCATACCAGCTAGATCTTCTGTCTCTATTATATTATGACATACCAGCTAGATCTACTGTCTCTATTATGTTATGACAGACCAGCTAGATCTACTGTCTCTATTATATTATGACAGACCAGCTAGACCTACTGTCTCGATTGTATTGTGACAGACCAGCTAAATCTACTGTCTCTATTGTATTATGACAGACCGCCTAGATCTACTGTCCTGATTGTATTATGACAGACCAGCTAGATCTACTTTCTCTATTATATTATGACAGACCAGCTAAATCTACTGCATCTATGTCTCTATGTCTCTATTATATTAGGACAGACCAGCTAGATCTACTGTCTCTATTATATTATGACAGACCAGCTAAATCTACTGTCTCTATGTCTCTATTATATTACGACATACCAGCTAGATCTACTTTCTCTATTATATTATGACATACCAGCTAGATCTACTGTCTCTATTATATTATGACAGACCAGCTAGATCTACTGTCTCTATTGTTTTATGACAGACCAGCTAGATCTACTGTCTCTATTATATTATGGCAGACCAGCTAGATCTACTGTCTCTATTACATTATGACAGACCAGCTAAATCTACTGTCTCTTTGTCTCTATTATATTATGACATACCAGCTAGATCTACTGTCTCTATTATATTATGACAGACCACCTAGATCTACTGTCTCGATTCAATTATGACAGACCAGGTAAATCTACTCTCTATGTCTCTATTATATTTTGACAGACCAGGTAGATCTATTGTCTCCACTGTATTATGGCAGACCAGCTAGATCTACTGTCTCTATTGTATTATGACAGACCAGCTAGATCTACTGTCTCTATTACATTATGACAGACCAGCTAAATCTACTGTCTCTTTGTCTCTATTATATTATGACATACCAGCTAGATCTACTGTCTCTATTATATTATGACAGACCACCTAGATCTACTGTCTCGATTCAATTATGACAGACCAGGTAAATCTACTCTCTATGTCTCTATTATATTTTGACAGACCAGGTAGATCTATTGTCTCTGCTGTATTATGGCAGACCAGCTAGATCTACTGTCTCTATTGTATTATGACAGACAAGCTAGATCTACTGTCTCTATTTCTCTATTATATTATGACATACCAGCTAGATCTACTGTCTCTATTGTATTATGACAGACCAGCTAGATCTACTGTCTCTATTATATTATGGCAGACCAGCTAGATCTACTGTCTCTATTATATTATGACAGACCAGCTAGATCTACTGTCTCTATTATATTATGACAGACCAGCTAGATCTACTCTCTATGTCTCTATTATATTTTGACAGACCAGGTAGATCTACTGTCTCTATGTCTCTATTGTATTATGACAGACCAGCTAGATCTCCTGTCTCTATTGTATTATGACAGACCAGCTAGATCTACTGTCTCTATTACATTATGACAGACCAGCTAAATCTACTGTCTCTTTGTCTCTATTATATTATGACATACCAGCTAGATCTACTGTCTCTATTATATTATGACAGACCACCTAGATCTACTGTCTCGATTCAATTATGACAGACCAGGTAAATCTACTCTCTATGTCTCTATTATATTTTGACAGACCAGGTAGATCTATTGTCTCTGCTGTATTATGGCAGACCAGCTAGATCTACTGTCTCTATTGTATTATGACAGACAAGCTAGATCTACTGTCTCTATTTCTCTATTATATTATGACATACCAGCTAGATCTACTGTCTCTATTGTATTATGACAGACCAGCTAGATCTACTGTCTCTATTATATTATGGCAGACCAGCTAGATCTACTGTCTCTATTATATTATGACAGACCAGCTAGATCTACTGTCTCTATTATATTATGACAGACCAGCTAGATCTACTCTCTATGTCTCTATTATATTTTGACAGACCAGGTAGATCTACTGTCTCTATGTCTCTATTGTATTATGACAGACCAGCTAGATCTCCTGTCTCTATTGTATTATGACAGACCAGCTAGATCTACTATCTCTATTATATTTTGACAGACCAGGTAGATCTAATTTCTCTATTGTATTATGACAGACCAGCTAGATCTACTGTCTCTATTGTATTATGACAGATCAGCTAGATCTACTTTCTCTATTATATTATGACAGACCAGCTAAATCTACTGTCTCTATGTCTCTATGTCTCTATTATATTATGACAGACCAGCTAGATCTACTTTCTCTATTATATTATGACAGACCAGCTAAATCTACTGTATCTATGTCTCTATGTCTCTATTATATTATGACAGACCAGATAGCTCTACTGTCTCTATTATATTATGACAGACCAGCTAAATCTACTGTCTCTATGTCTCTATTATATTACGACATACCAGCTAGATCTACTGTCTCTATTATATTATGACAGACCAGCTAAATCTACTGTCTCTTTGTCTCTATTATGTTATGACATACCAGCTACATCTACTGTCTCTATTATATTATGACAGACCAGCTAGATCTACTGTCTCTATTACATTATGACAGACCAGCTAAATCTACTGTCTCTATGTCTCTATTATATTATGTCATACCAGCTAGATCTTCTGTCTCTATTATATTATGACATACCAGCTAGATCTACTGTCTCTATTATGTTATGACAGACCAGCTAGATCTACTGTCTCTATTATATTATGACAGACCAGCTAGACCTACTGTCTCGATTGTATTGTGACAGACCAGCTAAATCTACTGTCTCTATTGTATTATGACAGACCGCCTAGATCTACTGTCCTGATTGTATTATGACAGACCAGCTAGATCTACTTTCTCTATTATATTATGACAGACCAGCTAAATCTACTGCATCTATGTCTCTATGTCTCTATTATATTAGGACAGACCAGCTAGATCTACTGTCCTGATTGTATTATGACAGACCAGCTAGATCTACTTTCTCTATTATATTATGACAGACCAGCTAAATCTACTGTATATATGTCTCTATGTCTCTATTATATTAGGACAGACCAGCTAGATCTACTGTCTCTACTATATTATGACAGACCAGCTAAATCTACTGTCTCTATGTCTCTATTATATTACGACATACCAGCTAGATCTACTTTCTCTATTATATTATGACATACCAGCTAGATCTACTGTCTCTATTATATTATGACAGACCAGCTAGATCTACTGTCTCTATTATATTATGACAGACCAGCTAGATCTACTGTCTCTATTGTATTATGACAGATCAGCTAGATCTACTTTCTCTATTATATTATGACAGACCAGCTAAATCTACTGTCTCTATGTCTCTATGTCTCTATTATATTATGACAGACCAGCTAGATCTACTTTCTCTATTATATTATGACAGACCAGCTAAATCTACTGTATCTATGTCTCTATGTCTCTATTATATTATGACAGACCAGATAGCTCTACTGTCTCTATTATATTATGACAGACCAGCTAAATCTACTGTCTCTATGTCTCTATTATATTACGACATACCAGCTAGATCTACTGTCTCTATTATATTATGACAGACCAGCTAAATCTACTGTCTCTTTCTCTCTATTATGTTATGACATACCAGCTACATCTACTGTCTCTATTATATTATGACAGACCAGCTAGATCTACTGTCTCTATTACATTATGACAGACCAGCTAAATCTACTGTCTCTATGTCTCTATTATATTATGTCATACCAGCTAGATCTTCTGTCTCTATTATATTATGACATACCAGCTAGATCTACTGTCTCTATTATGTTATGACAGACCAGCTAGATCTACTGTCTCTATTATATTATGACAGACCAGCTAGACCTACTGTCTCGATTGTATTGTGACAGACCAGCTAAATCTACTGTCTCTATTGTATTATGACAGACCGCCTAGATCTACTGTCCTGATTGTATTATGACAGACCAGCTAGATCTACTTTCTCTATTATATTATGACAGACCAGCTAAATCTACTGCATCTATGTCTCTATGTCTCTATTATATTAGGACAGACCAGCTAGATCTACTGTCTCTATTATATTATGACAGACCAGCTAAATCTACTGTCTCTATGTCTCTATTATATTACGACATACCAGCTAGATCTACTTTCTCTATTATATTATGACATACCAGCTAGATCTACTGTCTCTATTATATTATGACAGACCAGCTAGATCTACTGTCTCTATTGTTTTATGACAGACCAGCTAGATCTACTGTCTCTATTATATTATGGCAGACCAGCTAGATCTACTGTCTCTATTACATTATGACAGACCAGCTAAATCTACTGTCTCTTTGTCTCTATTATATTATGACATACCAGCTAGATCTACTGTCTCTATTATATTATGACAGACCACCTAGATCTACTGTCTCGATTCAATTATGACAGACCAGGTAAATCTACTCTCTATGTCTCTATTATATTTTGACAGACCAGGTAGATCTATTGTCTCCACTGTATTATGGCAGACCAGCTAGATCTACTGTCTCTATTGTATTATGACAGACCAGCTAGATCTACTGTCTCTATTACATTATGACAGACCAGCTAAATCTACTGTCTCTTTGTCTCTATTATATTATGACATACCAGCTAGATCTACTGTCTCTATTATATTATGACAGACCACCTAGATCTACTGTCTCGATTCAATTATGACAGACCAGGTAAATCTACTCTCTATGTCTCTATTATATTTTGACAGACCAGGTAGATCTATTGTCTCTGCTGTATTATGGCAGACCAGTTAGATCTACTGTCTCTATTGTATTATGACAGACAAGCTAGATCTACTGTCTCTATTTCTCTATTATATTATGACATACCAGCTAGATCTACTGTCTCTATTGTATTATGACAGACCAGCTAGATCTACTGTCTCTATTATATTATGGCAGACCAGCTAGATCTACTGTCTCTATTATATTATGACAGACCAGCTAGATCTACTGTCTCTATTATATTATGACAGACCAGCTAGATCTACTCTCTATGTCTCTATTATATTTTGACAGACCAGGTAGATCTACTGTCTCTATGTCTCTATTGTATTATGACAGACCAGCTAGATCTCCTGTCTCTATTGTATTATGACAGACCAGCTAGATCTACTGTCTCTATTACATTATGACAGACCAGCTAAATCTACTGTCTCTTTGTCTCTAATATATTATGACATACCAGCTAGATCTACTGTCTCTATTATATTATGACAGACCACCTAGATCTACTGTCTCGATTCAATTATGACAGACCAGGTAAATCTACTCTCTATGTCTCTATTATATTTTGACAGACCAGGTAGATCTATTGTCTCTGCTGTATTATGGCAGACCAGCTAGATCTACTGTCTCTATTGTATTATGACAGACAAGCTAGATCTACTGTCTCTATTTCTCTATTATATTATGACATACCAGCTAGATCTACTGTCTCTATTGTATTATGACAGACCAGCTAGATCTACTGTCTCTATTATATTATGACAGACCAGCTAGATCTACTGTCTCTATTATATTATGACAGACCAGCTAGATCTACTCTCTATGTCTCTATTATATTTTGACAGACCAGGTAGATCTACTGTCTCTATGTCTCTATTGTATTATGACAGACCAGCTAGATCTCCTGTCTCTATTGTATTATGACAGACCAGCTAGATCTACTATCTCTATTATATTTTGACAGACCAGGTAGATCTAATTTCTCTATTGTATTATGACAGACCAGCTAGATCTACTGTCTCTATTGTATTATGACAGATCAGCTAGATCTACTTTCTCTATTATATTATGACAGACCAGCTAAATCTACTGTCTCTATGTCTCTATGTCTCTATTATATTATGACAGACCAGCTAGATCTACTTTCTCTATTATATTATGACAGACCAGCTAAATCTACTGTATCTATGTCTCTATGTCTCTATTATATTATGACAGACCAGATAGCTCTACTGTCTCTATTATATTATGACAGACCAGCTAAATCTACTGTCTCTATGTCTCTATTATATTACGACATACCAGCTAGATCTACTGTCTCTATTATATTATGACAGACCAGCTAAATCTACTGTCTCTTTGTCTCTATTATGTTATGACATACCAGCTACATCTACTGTCTCTATTATATTATGACAGACCAGCTAGATCTACTGTCTCTATTACATTATGACAGACCAGCTAAATCTACTGTCTCTATGTCTCTATTATATTATGTCATACCAGCTAGATCTTCTGTCTCTATTATATTATGACATACCAGCTAGATCTACTGTCTCTATTATGTTATGACAGACCAGCTAGATCTACTGTCTCTATTATATTATGACAGACCAGCTAGACCTACTGTCTCGATTGTATTGTGACAGACCAGCTAAATCTACTGTCTCTATTGTATTATGACAGACCGCCTAGATCTACTGTCCTGATTGTATTATGACAGACCAGCTAGATCTACTTTCTCTATTATATTATGACAGACCAGCTAAATCTACTGCATCTATGTCTCTATGTCTCTATTATATTAGGACAGACCAGCTAGATCTACTGTCCTGATTGTATTATGACAGACCAGCTAGATCTACTTTCTCTATTATATTATGACAGACCAGCTAAATCTACTGTATATATGTCTCTATGTCTCTATTATATTAGGACAGACCAGCTAGATCTACTGTCTCTACTATATTATGACAGACCAGCTAAATCTACTGTCTCTATGTCTCTATTATATTACGACATACCAGCTAGATCTACTTTCTCTATTATATTATGACATACCAGCTAGATCTACTGTCTCTATTATATTATGACAGACCAGCTAGATCTACTGTCTCTATTATATTACGACAGACCAGCTAGATCTACTGTCTCTATTGTATTATGACAGAACAGCTAGATCTACTGTCTCTATTATATTATGACAGACCAGCTAAATCTACTGTCTCTTTGTCTCTATTATGTTATGACATACCAGCTACATCTACTGTCTCTATTATATTATGACAGACCAGCTAGATCTACTGTCTCTATTATATTATGAAAGACCAGCTAAATCTACTGTCTCTATGTCTCTATTGTATTATGACAGACCAGCTAGATCTCCTGTCTCTATTGTATTATGACAGACCAGCTAGATCTACTGTCTCTATTGTTTTATGACAGACCAGCTAGATCTACTGTCTCTATTATATTATGGCAGACCAGCTAGATCTACTGTCTCTATTACATTATGACAGACCAGCTAAATCTACTGTCTCTTTGTCTCTATTATATTATGACATACCAGCTAAATCTACTGTCTCTATTATATTATGACAGACCACCTAGATCTACTGTCTCGATTCAATTATGACAGACCAGGTAAATCTACTCTCTATGTCTCTATTATATTTTGACAGACCAGGTAGATCTATTGTCTCCACTGTATTATGGCAGACCAGCTAGATCTACTGTCTCTATTGTATTATGACAGACCAGCTAGATCTACTGTCTCTATTACATTATGACAGACCAGCTAAATCTACTGTCTCTTTGTCTCTATTATATTATGACATACCAGCTAGATCTACTGTCTCTATTATATTATGACAGACCACCTAGATCTACTGTCTCGATTCAATTATGACAGACCAGGTAAATCTACTCTCTATGTCTCTATTATATTTTGACAGACCAGGTAGATCTATTGTCTCTGCTGTATTATGGCAGACCAGCTAGATCTACTGTCTCTATTGTATTATGACAGACAAGCTAGATCTACTGTCTCTATTTCTCTATTATATTGTGACATACCAGCTAGATCTACTGTCTCTATTGTATTATGACAGACCAGCTAGATCTACTGTCTCTATTATATTATGACAGACCAGCTAGATCTACTGTCTCTATTATATTATGACAGACCAGCTAGATCTACTCTCTATGTCTCTATTATATTTTGACAGACCAGGTAGATCTACTGTCTCTATGTCTCTATTGTATTATGACAGACCAGCTAGATCTCCTGTCTCTATTGTATTATGACAGACCAGCTAGATCTACTATCTCTATTATATTTTGACAGACCAGGTAGATCTAATTTCTCTATTGTATTATGACAGACCAGCTAGATCTACTGTCTCTATTGTATTATGACAGATCAGCTAGATCTACTTTCTCTATTATATTATGACAGACCAGCTAAATCTACTGTCTCTATGTCTCTATGTCTCTATTATATTATGACAGACCAGCTAGATCTACTTTCTCTATTATATTATGACAGACCAGCTAAATCTACTGTATCTATGTCTCTATGTCTCTATTATATTATGACAGACCAGATAGCTCTACTGTCTCTATTATATTATGACAGACCAGCTAAATCTACTGTCTCTATGTCTCTATTATATTACGACATACCAGCTAGATCTACTGTCTCTATTATATTATGACAGACCAGCTAAATCTACTGTCTCTTTGTCTCTATTATGTTATGACATACCAGCTACATCTACTGTCTCTATTATATTATGACAGACCAGCTAGATCTACTGTCTCTATTACATTATGACAGACCAGCTAAATCTACTGTCTCTATGTCTCTATTATATTATGTCATACCAGCTAGATCTTCTGTCTCTATTATATTATGACATACCAGCTAGATCTACTGTCTCTATTATGTTATGACAGACCAGCTAGATCTACTGTCTCTATTATATTATGACAGACCAGCTAGACCTACTGTCTCGATTGTATTGTGACAGACCAGCTAAATCTACTGTCTCTATTGTATTATGACAGACCGCCTAGATCTACTGTCCTGATTGTATTATGACAGACCAGCTAGATCTACTTTCTCTATTATATTATGACAGACCAGCTAAATCTACTGCATCTATGTCTCTATGTCTCTATTATATTAGGACAGACCAGCTAGATCTACTGTCCTGATTGTATTATGACAGACCAGCTAGATCTACTTTCTCTATTATATTATGACAGACCAGCTAAATCTACTGTATATATGTCTCTATGTCTCTATTATATTAGGACAGACCAGCTAGATCTACTGTCTCTACTATATTATGACAGACCAGCTAAATCTACTGTCTCTATGTCTCTATTATATTACGACATACCAGCTAGATCTACTTTCTCTATTATATTATGACATACCAGCTAGATCTACTGTCTCTATTATATTATGACAGACCAGCTAGATCTACTGTCTCTATTATATTACGACAGACCAGCTAGATCTACTGTCTCTATTGTATTATGACAGAACAGCTAGATCTACTGTCTCTATTATATTATGACAGACCAGCTAAATCTACTGTCTCTTTGTCTCTATTATGTTATGACATACCAGCTACATCTACTGTCTCTATTATATTATGACAGACCAGCTAGATCTACTGTCTCTATTATATTATGAAAGACCAGCTAAATCTACTGTCTCTATGTCTCTATTGTATTATGACAGACCAGCTAGATCTCCTGTCTCTATTGTATTATGACAGACCAGCTAGATCTACTGTCTCTATTGTTTTATGACAGACCAGCTAGATCTACTGTCTCTATTATATTATGGCAGACCAGCTAGATCTACTGTCTCTATTACATTATGACAGACCAGCTAAATCTACTGTCTCTTTGTCTCTATTATATTATGACATACCAGCTAAATCTACTGTCTCTATTATATTATGACAGACCACCTAGATCTACTGTCTCGATTCAATTATGACAGACCAGGTAAATCTACTCTCTATGTCTCTATTATATTTTGACAGACCAGGTAGATCTATTGTCTCCACTGTATTATGGCAGACCAGCTAGATCTACTGTCTCTATTGTATTATGACAGACCAGCTAGATCTACTGTCTCTATTACATTATGACAGACCAGCTAAATCTACTGTCTCTTTGTCTCTATTATATTATGACATACCAGCTAGATCTACTGTCTCTATTATATTATGACAGACCACCTAGATCTACTGTCTCGATTCAATTATGACAGACCAGGTAAATCTACTCTCTATGTCTCTATTATATTTTGACAGACCAGGTAGATCTATTGTCTCTGCTGTATTATGGCAGACCAGCTAGATCTACTGTCTCTATTGTATTATGACAGACAAGCTAGATCTACTGTCTCTATTTCTCTATTATATTGTGACATACCAGCTAGATCTACTGTCTCTATTGTATTATGACAGACCAGCTAGATCTACTGTCTCTATTATATTATGGCAGACCAGCTAGATCTACTGTCTCTATTATATTATGACAGACCAGCTAGATCTACTGTCTCTATTATATTATGACAGACCAGCTAGATCTACTCTCTATGTCTCTATTATATTTTGACAGACCAGGTAGATCTACTGTCTCTATGTCTCTATTGTATTATGACAGACCAGCTAGATCTCCTGTCTCTATTGTATTATGACAGACCAGCTAGATCTACTATCTCTATTATATTTTGACAGACCAGGTAGATCTAATTTCTCTATTGTATTATGACAGACCAGCTAGATCTACTGTCTCTATTGTATTATGACAGATCAGCTAGATCTACTTTCTCTATTATATTATGACAGACCAGCTAAATCTACTGTCTCTATGTCTCTATGTCTCTATTATATTATGACAGACCAGCTAGATCTACTTTCTCTATTATATTATGACAGACCAGCTAGATCTACTGTCTCTATTATATTATGACAGACCAGCTAGATCTACTGTCTCTATTATATTATGACAGACCAGCTAGATCTACTGTCTCTATTATATTATGACAGACCAGCTAGATCTACTCTCTATGTCTCTATTATATTTTGACAGACCAGGTAGATCTACTGTCTCTATGTCTCTATTGTATTATGACAGACCAGCTAGATCTCCTGTCTCTATTGTATTATGACAGACCAGCTAGATCTACTATCTCTATTATATTTTGACAGACCAGGTAGATCTAATTTCTCTATTGTATTATGACAGACCAGCTAGATCTACTGTCTCTATTGTATTATGACAGATCAGCTAGATCTACTTTCTCTATTATATTATGACAGACCAGCTAAATCTACTGTCTCTATGTCTCTATGTCTCTATTATATTATGACAGACCAGCTAGATCTACTTTCTCTATTATATTATGACAGACCAGCTAAATCTACTGTATCTATGTCTCTATGTCTCTATTATATTATGACAGACCAGATAGCTCTACTGTCTCTATTATATTATGACAGACCAGCTAAATCTACTGTCTCTATGTCTCTATTATATTACGACATACCAGCTAGATCTACTGTCTCTATTATATTATGACAGACCAGCTAAATCTACTGTCTCTTTGTCTCTATTATGTTATGACATACCAGCTACATCTACTGTCTCTATTATATTATGACAGACCAGCTAGATCTACTGTCTCTATTACATTATGACAGACCAGCTAAATCTACTGTCTCTATGTCTCTATTATATTATGTCATACCAGCTAGATCTTCTGTCTCTATTATATTATGACATACCAGCTAGATCTACTGTCTCTATTATGTTATGACAGACCAGCTAGATCTACTGTCTCTATTATATTATGACAGACCAGCTAGACCTACTGTCTCGATTGTATTGTGACAGACCAGCTAAATCTACTGTCTCTATTGTATTATGACAGACCGCCTAGATCTACTGTCCTGATTGTATTATGACAGACCAGCTAGATCTACTTTCTCTATTATATTATGACAGACCAGCTAAATCTACTGCATCTATGTCTCTATGTCTCTATTATATTAGGACAGACCAGCTAGATCTACTGTCCTGATTGTATTATGACAGACCAGCTAGATCTACTTTCTCTATTATATTATGACAGACCAGCTAAATCTACTGTATATATGTCTCTATGTCTCTATTATATTAGGACAGACCAGCTAGATCTACTGTCTCTACTATATTATGACAGACCAGCTAAATCTACTGTCTCTATGTCTCTATTATATTACGACATACCAGCTAGATCTACTTTCTCTATTATATTATGACATACCAGCTAGATCTACTGTCTCTATTATATTATGACAGACCAGCTAGATCTACTGTCTCTATTATATTATGACAGACCAGCTAGATCTACTGTCTCTATTGTATTATGACAGAACAGCTAGATCTACTGTCTCTATTATATTATGACAGACCAGCTAAATCTACTGTCTCTTTGTCTCTATTATGTTATGACATACCAGCTACATCTACTGTCTCTATTATATTATGACAGACCAGCTAGATCTACTGTCTCTATTATATTATGAAAGACCAGCTAAATCTACTGTCTCTATGTCTCTATTGTATTATGACAGACCAGCTAGATCTCCTGTCTCTATTGTATTATGACAGACCAGCTAGATCTACTGTCTCTATTGTTTTATGACAGACCAGCTAGATCTACTGTCTCTATTATATTATGGCAGACCAGCTAGATCTACTGTCTCTATTACATTATGACAGACCAGCTAAATCTACTGTCTCTTTGTCTCTATTATATTATGACATACCAGCTAGATCTACTGTCTCTATTATATTATGACAGACCACCTAGATCTACTGTCTCGATTCAATTATGACAGACCAGGTAAATCTACTCTCTATGTCTCTATTATATTTTGACAGACCAGGTAGATCTATTGTCTCCACTGTATTATGGCAGACCAGCTAGATCTACTGTCTCTATTGTATTATGACAGACCAGCTAGATCTACTGTCTCTATTACATTATGACAGACCAGCTAAATCTACTGTCTCTTTGTCTCTATTATATTATGACATACCAGCTAGATCTACTGTCTCTATTATATTATGACAGACCACCTAGATCTACTGTCTCGATTCAATTATGACAGACCAGGTAAATCTACTCTCTATGTCTCTATTATATTTTGACAGACCAGGTAGATCTATTGTCTCTGCTGTATTATGGCAGACCAGCTAGATCTACTGTCTCTATTGTATTATGACAGACAAGCTAGATCTACTGTCTCTATTTCTCTATTATATTGTGACATACCAGCTAGATCTACTGTCTCTATTGTATTATGACAGACCAGCTAGATCTACTGTCTCTATTATATTATGGCAGACCAGCTAGATCTACTGTCTCTATTATATTATGACAGACCAGCTAGATCTACTGTCTCTATTATATTATGACAGACCAGCTAGATCTACTCTCTATGTCTCTATTATATTTTGACAGACCAGGTAGACCTACTGTCTCTATGTCTCTATTGTATTATGACAGACCAGCTAGATCTCCTGTCTCTATTGTATTATGACAGACCAGCTAGATCTACTATCTCTATTATATTTTGACAGACCAGGTAGATCTAATTTCTCTATTGTATTATGACAG
This sequence comes from Oncorhynchus mykiss, assembly GCF_057628025.1. Taxonomy (NCBI): domain Eukaryota; kingdom Metazoa; phylum Chordata; class Actinopteri; order Salmoniformes; family Salmonidae; genus Oncorhynchus; species Oncorhynchus mykiss. Next base: position 58,110,433 of record NC_143043.1, read on the forward strand.
ACCAGCTAGATCTACTGTCTCTATTGTATTATGACAGATCAGCTAGATCTACTTTCTCTATTATATTATGACAGACCAGCTAAATCTACTGTCTCTATGTCTCTATGTCTCTATTATATTATGACAGACCAGCTAGATCTACTTTCTCTATTATATTATGACAGACCAGCTAAATCTACTGTATCTATGTCTCTATGTCTCTATTATATTATGACAGACCAGATAGCTCTACTGTCTCTATTATATTATGACAGACCAGCTAAATCTACTGTCTCTATGTCTCTATTATATTACGACATACCAGCTAGATCTACTGTCTCTATTATATTATGACAGACCAGATAAATCTACTGTCTCTTTGTCTCTATTATGTTATGACATACCAGCTACATCTACTGTCTCTATTATATTATGACAGACCAGCTAGATCTACCGTCTCTATTACATTATGACAGACCAGCTAAATCTACTGTCTCTATGTCTCTATTATATTATGTCATACAAGCTAGATCTTCTGTCTCTATTATATTATGACATACCAGCTAGATCTACTGTCTCTATTATGTTATGACAGACCAGCTAGATCTACTGTCTCTATTATATTATGACAGACCAGCTAGACCTACTGTCTCGATTGTATTGTGACAGACCAGCTAAATCTACTGTCTCTATTGTATTATGACAGACCAACTAGATCTACTGTCCTGATTGTATTATGACAGACCAGCTAGATCTACTTTCTCTATTATATTATGACAGACCAGCTAAATCTACTGCATCTATGTCTCTATGTCTCTATTATATTAGGACAGACCAGCTAGATCTACTGTCTCTATTATATTATGACAGACCAGCTAAATCTACTGTCTCTATGTCTCTATTATATTACGACATACCAGCTAGATCTACTTTCTCTATTATATTATGACATACCAGCTAGATCTACTGTCTCTATTATATTATGACAGACCAGCTAGATCTACTGTCTCTATTATATTATGACAGACCAGCTAGACCTTCTGTCTCTATTATATTATGACAGACCAGCTAGATCTACTGTCTCTATTGTATTATGACAGACCAGCTAGATCTACTGTCTCTATTATATTATGACAGACCAGCTAGATCTACTCTCTATGTCTCTATTATATTTTGACAGACCAGGTAGATCTACTGTCTCTATGTCTCTATTGTATTATGACATACCAGATAGATCTACTGTTTCTATTGTTTTATGGCAGACCAGCTAGATCTACTGTCTCTATTGTATTATGACAGACAAGCTATTTCTACTGTCTCTATGTCTCTATTATATTATGACATACCAGCTAGATCTACTGTCTCTATTATATTATGACAGACCAGCTAGATCTACTGTCTCGATTATATTATGACAGACCAGCTAGATCTACTCTCTATGTCTCTATTATATTTTGACAGACCAGGTAGATCTACTGTCTCTATGTCTCTATTGTATTATGACAGACCAGCTAGATCTCCTGTCTCTATTGAATTATGACAGACCAGCTAGATCTACTGTCTCTATTGTTTTATGACAGACCAGCTAGATCTACTGTCTCTATTACATTATGACAGACCAGCTAAATCTACTGTCTCTTTGTCTCTATTATATTATGACATACCAGCTAGATCTACTGTCTCTATTATATTATGACAGACCACCTAGATCTACTGTCTCGATTCAATTATGACAGACCAGGTAAATCTACTCTCTATGTCTCTATTATATTTTGACAGACCAGGTAGATCTATTGTCTCTACTGTATCATGGCAGACCAGCTAGATCTACTGTCTCTATTGTATTATGACAGACAAGCTAGATCTACTGTCTCTATTTCTCTATTATATTATGACATACCAGCTAGATCTACTGTCTCTATTGTATTATGACAGAACAGCTAGATCTACTGTCTCTATTATATTATGGCAGACCAGCTAGATCTACTGTCTCTTTGTCTCTATTATGTTATGACATACCAGCTACATCTACTGTCTCTATTATATTATGACAGACCAGCTAGATCTACTGTCTCTATTATATTATGAAAGACCAGCTAAATCTACTGTCTCTATGTCCCCATTATATTATGTCATACCAGCTTGATCTTCTGTCTCTAATATATTATGACATACCAGCTAGATCTACTGTCTCTATTGTATTATGACAGACCAGCTAGATCTACTGTCCTGATTATATTATGACAGACCAGCTAGATCTACTTTCTCTATTATATTATGACAGACCAGCTACATCTACTGTATCTATGTCTCTATGTCTCTATTATATTATGACAGACCAGCTAGATCTACTGTCTCTATTGTATTATGACAGACCAGCTAGCTCTAATGTCTCTATTATATTATGGCAGACCAGCTAGATCTACTGTCTCTATTATATTATGACATACCAGCTAGATCTACTGTCTCGACTGTATTATGACAGACCAGCTAGATCTACTGTCTCTATTATATTATGACAGACCAGCTAGATCTACTATCTCTATTGTATTATGACAGACCAGCTAGATCTACTGTCTCTATTATATTATGGCAGACCAGCTAAATCTACTGTCTCTATGTCTCGATTATATTACGACAGACCAGCTAGATCTACTGTCTCTATTGTATTATGACAGACCAGCTAGATCTACTGTCTCTATTATATTATGGCAGACCAGCTTGATCTACTGTCTCTATTATATTATGACAGACCAGCTAAATCTACTGTATCTGTGTCTCTATGTCTCTATTATATTATGACAGACCAGCTAGATCTACTGCCTCTATTATATTTTGACAGACCAGGTAGATCTACTGTCTCTATTGTATTATGACAGACCAGCTAGATCTACTGTCTCTATTATATTTTGACAGACCAGGTAGATCTAATTTCTCTATTGTATTATGACAGACCAGCTAGATCCACTGTCTCTATTGTATTATGACAGACCAGCTAGATCTACTTTCTCTATTATATTATGACAGACCAGCTAAATCTACTGTCTCTATGTCTCTATTATATTACGACAGACCAGCTAAATCTACTGTCTCTATGTCTCTATGTCTCTATTATATTATGACAGACCAGATAGATCTACTGTCTCTATTATATTATGACAGACCAGCTAAATATACTGTCTCTATGTCTCTATTATATTACGACATACCAGCTAGATCTACTGTCTCTATTATATTATGACAGACCAGCTAAATCTACTGTCTCTTTGTCTCTATTATGTTATGACATACCAGCTACATCTACTGTCTCTATTATATTATGACAGACCAGCTAGATCTACTGTCTCTATTACATTATGACAGACCAGCTAAATCTACTGTCTCTATGTCTCTATTATATTATGTCATACCAGCTAGATCTTCTGTCTCTATTATATTATGACATACCAGCTAGATCTACTGTCTCTATTATATTATGACAGACCAGCTAGATCTACTGTCTCTATTATATTATGACAGACCAGCTAGACCTACTGTCTCGATTTTATTGTGACAGACCAGCTAAATCTACTGTCTCTATTGTATTATGACAGACCAGCTAGATCTACTGTCCTGATTGTATTATGACAGACCAGCTAGATCTACTTACCCTATTATATTATGACAGACCAGCTAAATCTACTGTATCTATGTCTCTATGTCTCTATTATATTAGGACAGACCAGCTAGATCTACTGTCTCATTGTCTCTATTATATTACGACATACCAGCTAGATCTACTTTCTCTATTATATTATGACATACCAGCTAGATCTACTGTCTCTATTATATTATGACAGACCAGCTAGATCTACTCTCTCCATTATATTATGACAGACCAGCTAGACCTTCTGTCTCGATTGTATTATGACAGACCAGCCAAATCTACTGTCTCTATTATATTTTGATAGACCATGTAGATCTACTGTCTCTATTGTATTATGACAGACCAGCTAGATCTACTATCTCTATTATATTTTGACAGACCAGGTAGATCTAATTTCTCTATTGTATTATGACAGACCAGCTAGATCTACTGTCCTGATTATATTATGACAGACCAGCTAGATCTACTTTCTCTATTATATTATGACAGACCAGCTAAATCTACTGTATCTATGTCTCTATGTCTCTATTATATTATGACAGACCAGCTAGATCTACTGTCTCTATTGTATTATGACAGACGAGTAGATCTAATGTCTCTATTATATTATGGCAGACCAGCTAGATCTACTGTCTCTATTATATTATGACATACCAGCTAGATCTACTGTCTCGATTGTATTAAGACAGACCAGCTAGATCTACTGTCTCTATTATATTATGACAGACCAGCTAGATCTACTGTCTCTATTGTATTATGACAGACCAGCTAGATCTACTGTCTCTATTATATTAAGGCAGACCAGCTAAATCTACTGTCTCTATGTCTCGATTATATTACGACAGACCAGCTAGATCTACTGTCTCTATTGTATTATGACAGACCAGCTAGATCTACTGTCTCTATTATATTATGGCAGACCAGCTTGATCTACTGTCTCTATTATGTTATGACAGACCAGCTAAATCTACTGTCTCTTTGTCTCTATTATATTATGACATACCAGCTAGATCTACTGTCTCTATTATATTATGACAGACCACCTAGATCTACTGTCTCGATTCAATTATGACAGACCAGCTAAATCTACTCTCTATGTCTCTATTATATTTTGACAGACCAGGTAGATCTATTGTCTCTACTGTATTATGGCAGACCAGCTAGATCTACTGTCTCTATTGTATTATGACAGACAAGCTAGATCTACTGTCTCTATTTCTCTATTATATTATGACACACCAGCTAGATCTACTGTCTCTATTGTATTATGACAGACCAGCTAGATCTACTGTCTCTATTATATTATGGCAGACCAGCTAGATCTACTGTCTCTATTATATTATGACAGACCAGCTAAATCTACTGTCTCTATGTCTCTATTATATTATGTCATACCAGCTTGATCTACTGTCTCTATTATATTTTGACAGACCAGGTAGATCTACTGTCTCTATTGTATTATGACAGACCAGCTAGATCTACTATCTCTATTATATTTTGACAGACCAGGTAGATCTAATTTCTCTATTGTATTATGACAGACCAGCTAGATCTACTGTCTCTATTGTATTATGACAGATCAGCTAGATCTACTTTCTCTATTATATTATGACAGACCAGCTAAATCTACTGTCTCTATGTCTCTATGTCTCTATTATATTATGACAGACCAGCTAGATCTACTTTCTCTATTATATTATGACAGACCAGCTAAATCTACTGTATCTATGTCTCTATGTCTCTATTATATTATGACAGACCAGATAGCTCTACTGTCTCTATTATATTATGACAGACCAGCTAAATCTACTGTCTCTATGTCTCTATTATATTACGACATACCAGCTAGATCTACTGTCTCTATTATATTATGACAGACCAGCTAAATCTAATGTCTCTTTGTCTCTATTATGTTATGACATACCAGCTACATCTACTGTCTCTATTATATTATGACAGACCAGCTAGATCTACTGTCTCTATTACATTATGACAGACCAGCTAAATCTACTGTCTCTATGTCTCTATTATATTATGTCATACCAGCTAGATCTTCTGTCTCTATTATATTATGACATACCAGCTAGATCTACTGTCTCTATTATGTTATGACAGACCAGCTAGATCTACTGTCTCTATTATATTATGACAGACCAGCTAGACCTACTGTCTCGATTGTATTGTGACAGACCAGCTAAATCTACTGTCTCTATTGTATTATGACAGACCAGCTAGATCTACTGTCCTGATTGTATTATGACAGACCAGCTAGATCTACTTTCTCTATTATATTATGACAGACCAGCTACATCTACTGTATCTATGTCTCTATGTCTCTATAATATTAGGACAGACCAGCTAGATCTACTGTCTCTATTATATTATGACAGACCAGCTAAATCTACTGTCTCTATGTCTCTATTATATTACGACATACCAGCTAGATCTACTTTCTCTATTATATTATGACATACCAGCTAGATCTACTGTCTCTATTATATTATGACAGACCAGCTAGATCTACTGTCTCTATTATATTATGACAGACCAGCTAGACCTTCTGTCTCGATTGTATTATGACAGACCAGCCAAATCTACTGTCTCTATTATATTTTGATAGACCAGGTAGATCTACTGTCTCTATTGTATTATGACAGACAAGCTAGATCTACTGTCCTGATTATATTATGACAGACCAGCTAGATCTACTTTCTCTATTATATTATGACAGACCAGCTAAATCTACTGTATCTATGTCTCTATGTCTCTATTATATTATGAGAGACCAGCTAGATCTACTGTCTCTATTGTATTATGACAGACCAGCTAGATCTACTGTCTCTATTATATTATGGCAGACCAGCTAGATCTACTGTCTCTATTATATTATGGCAGACCAGCTAAATCTACTGTCTCTATTGTATTATGACAGACCAGCTATATCTACTGTCTCTATTATACTATGGCAGACCAGCTAAATCTACTGTCTCTATGTCTCTATTATATTACGACAGACCAGCTAGATCTACTGTCTCTATTGTATTATGACAGACCAGCTAGATCTACTGTCTCTATTATATTATGGCAGACCAGCTAGATCTACGGTCTCTATTATATTATGACAGACCAGCTAAATCTACTGTATCTTTGTCTCTATTATATTATGACAGACCAGTTAGATCTACTGTCTCTATTATATTTTGACAGACCAGGTAGATCTACTGTCTCTATTGTATTATGACAGACCAGCTAGATCTACTGTCTCTATTGTATTATGACAGACCAGCTAGATCTACTGTCTCTATTATATTATGGCAGACCAGCTAAATCTACTGTCTCTATGTCTCTATTATATTACGACAGACCAGCTAGATCTACTGTCTCTATTGTATTATGACATACCAGCTAGATCTACTGTCTCTATTATATTATGACAGACCACCTAGATCTACTGTCTCGATTCAATTATGACAGACCAGCTAAATCTACTCTCTATGTCTCTATTATATTTTGACAGACCAGGTAGATCTATTGTCTCTACTGTATTATGGCAGACCAGCTAGATCTACTGTCTCTATTGTATTATGACAGACAAGCTAGATCTACTGTCTCTATTTCTCTATTATATTATGACATACCAGCTAGATCTACTGTCTCTATTGTATTATGACAGACCAGCTAGATCTACTGTCTCTATTATATTATGGCAGACCAGCTAGATCTACTGTCTCTATTATATTATGACAGACCAGCTAAATCTACTGTCTCTATGTCTCTATTATATTATGTCATACCAGCTTGATCTACTGTCTCTATTATATTTTGACAGACCAGGTAGATCTACTGTCTCTATTGTATTATGACAGACCAGGTAGATCTACTATCTCTATTATATTTTGACAGACCAGGTAGATCTAATTTCTCTATTGTATTATGACAGACCAGCTAGATCTACTGTCTCTATTGTATTATGACAGATCAGCTAGATCTACTTTCTCTATTATATTATGACAGACCAGCTAGATCTACTTTCTCTATTATATTATGACAGACCAGCTAAATCTACTGTATCTATGTCTCTATGTCTCTATTATATTATGACAGACCAGATAGCTCTACTGTCTCTATTATATTATGACAGACCAGCTAAATCTACTGTCTCTATGTCTCTATTATATTACGACATACCAGCTAGATCTACTGTCTCTATTATATTATGACAGACCAGCTAAATCTAATGTCTCTTTGTCTCTATTATGTTATGACATACCAGCTACATCTACTGTCTCTATTATATTATGACAGACCAGCTAGATCTACTGTCTCTATTACATTATGACAGACCAGCTAAATCTACTGTCTCTATGTCTCTATTATATTATGTCATACCAGCTAGATCTTCTGTCTCTATTATATTATGACATACCAGCTAGATCTACTGTCTCTATTATGTTATGACAGACCAGCTAGATCTACTGTCTCTATTATATTATGACAGACCAGCTAGACCTACTGTCTCGATTGTATTGTGACAGACCAGCTAAATCTACTGTCTCTATTGTATTATGACAGACCAGCTAGATCTACTGTCCTGATTGTATTATGACAGACCAGCTAGATCTACTTTCTCTATTATATTATGACAGACCAGCTACATCTACTGTATCTATGTCTCTATGTCTCTATAATATTAGGACAGACCAGCTAGATCTACTGTCTCTATTATATTATGACAGACCAGCTAAATCTACTGTCTCTATGTCTCTATTATATTACGACATACCAGCTAGATCTACTTTCTCTATTATATTATGACATACCAGCTAGATCTACTGTCTCTATTATATTATGACAGACCAGCTAGATCTACTGTCTCTATTATATTATGACAGACCAGCTAGACCTTCTGTCTCGATTGTATTATGACAGACCAGCCAAATCTACTGTCTCTATTATATTTTGATAGACCAGGTAGATCTACTGTCTCTATTGTATTATGACAGACAAGCTAGATCTACTGTCCTGATTATATTATGACAGACCAGCTAGATCTACTTTCTCTATTATATTATGACAGACCAGCTAAATCTACTGTATCTATGTCTCTATGTCTCTATTATATTATGAGAGACCAGCTAGATCTACTGTCTCTATTGTATTATGACAGACCAGCTAGATCTACTGTCTCTATTATATTATGGCAGACCAGCTAGATCTACTGTCTCTATTATATTATGGCAGACCAGCTAAATCTACTGTCTCTATTGTATTATGACAGACCAGCTAGATCTACTGTCTCTATTATACTATGGCAGACCAGCTAAATCTACTGTCTCTATTTCTCTATTATATTACGACAGACCAGCTAGATCTACTGTCTCTATTGTATTATGACAGACCAGCTAGATCTACTGTCTCTATTATATTATGGCAGACCAGCTAGATCTACGGTCTCTATTATATTATGACAGACCAGCTAAATCTACTGTATCTTTGTCTCTATGTCTCTATTATATTATGACAGACCAGTTAGATCTACTGTCTCTATTATATTTTGACAGACCAGGTAGATCTACTGTCTCTATTGTATTATGACAGACCAGCTAGATCTACTGTCTCTATTGTATTATGACAGACCAGCTAGATCTACTGTCTCTATTATATTATGGCAGACCAGCTAAATCTACTGTCTCTATGTCTCTATTATATTACGACAGACCAGCTAGATCTACTGTCTCTATTGTATTATGACAGACCAGCTAGATCTACTGTCTCTATTATATTATGGCAGACCAGCTAGATCTACGGTCTCTATTATATTATGACAGACCAGCTAAATCTACTGTCTCTATTATATTTTGACAGACCAGGTAGATCTACTTTCTCTATTGTATTATGACAGACCAGCTAGATCTACTGTCTCTATTGTTATAGACAGACCAGCTAGATCTACTTTCTCTATTATATTATGGCAGACCAGCTAAATCTACTGTCTCTATGTCTCTATGTCTCTATTATATTATGACAGACCAGCTAGATCTACTTTCTCTATTATATTATGACAGACCAGCTAAATCTACTGTCTCTATGTCTCTATTATATTACGACAGACCAGCTAAATCTACTGTCTCTATGTCTCTATGTCTCTATTATATTATGACAGACCAGATAGATCTACTGTCTCTATTATATTATGACAGACCAGCTAAATATACTGTCTCTATGTCTCTATTATATTACGACATACCAGCTAGATCTACTGTCTCTATTATATTATGACAGACCAGCTAAATCTACTGTCTCTTTGTCTCTATTACGTTATGAAATACCAGCTACATCTACTGTCTCTATTATATTATGGCAGACCAGCTAGATCTACGGTCTCTATTATATTATGACAGACCAGCTAAATCTACTGTATCTTTGTCTCTATGTCTCTATTATATTATGACAGACCAGTTAGATCTACTGTCTCTATTATATTTTGACAGACCAGGTAGATCTACTGTCTCTATTGTATTATGACAGACCAGCTAGATCTACTGTCTCTATTGTATTATGACAGACCAGCTAGATCTACTGTCTCTATTATATTATGGCAGACCAGCTAAATCTACTGTCTCTATGTCTCTATTATATTACGACAGACCAGCTAGATCTACTGTCTCTATTGTATTATGACAGACCAGCTAGATCTACTGTCTCTATTATATTATGGCAGACCAGCTAGATCTACGGTCTCTATTATATTATGACAGACCAGCTAAATCTACTGTCTCTATTATATTTTGACAGACCAGGTAGATCTACTTCCTCTATTGTATTATGACAGACCAGCTAGATCTACTGTCTCTATTGTTATAGACAGACCAGCTAGATCTACTTTCTCTATTATATTATGGCAGACCAGCTAAATCTACTGTCTCTATGTCTCTATGTCTCTATTATATTATGACAGACCAGCTAGATCTACTTTCTCTATTATATTATGACAGACCAGCTAAATCTACTGTCTCTATGTCTCTATTATATTACGACAGACCAGCTAAATCTACTGTCTCTATGTCTCTATGTCTCTATTATATTATGACAGACCAGATAGATCTACTGTCTCTATTATATTATGACAGACCAGCTAAATATACTGTCTCTATGTCTCTATTATATTACGACATACCAGCTAGATCTACTGTCTCTATTATATTATGACAGACCAGCTAAATCTACTGTCTCTTTGTCTCTATTACGTTATGAAATACCAGCTACATCTACTGTCTCTATTATATTATGACAGACCAGCTAGATCTACTGTCTCTATTACATTATGACAGACCAGCTAAATATACTGTCTCTATGTCTCTATTATATTACGACATACCAGCTAGATCTACTGTCTCTATTATATTATGACAGACCAGCTAAATCTACTGTCTCTTTGTCTCTATTACGTTATGAAATACCAGCTACATCTACTGTCTCTATTATATTATGGCAGACCAGCTAGATCTACGGTCTCTATTATATTATGACAGACCAGCTAAATCTACTGTATCTTTGTCTCTATGTCTCTATTATATTATGACAGACCAGTTAGATCTACTGTCTCTATTATATTTTGACAGACCAGGTAGATCTACTGTCTCTATTGTATTATGACAGACCAGCTAGATCTACTGTCTCTATTGTATTATGACAGACCAGCTAGATCTACTGTCTCTATTATATTATGGCAGACCAGCTAAATCTACTGTCTCTATGTCTCTATTATATTACGACAGACCAGCTAGATCTACTGTCTCTATTGTATTATGACAGACCAGCTAGATCTACTGTCTCTATTATATTATGGCAGACCAGCTAGATCTACGGTCTCTATTATATTATGACAGACCAGCTAAATCTACTGTCTCTATTATATTTTGACAGACCAGGTAGATCTACTTCCTCTATTGTATTATGACAGACCAGCTAGATCTACTGTCTCTATTGTTATAGACAGACCAGCTAGATCTACTTTCTCTATTATATTATGGCAGACCAGCTAAATCTACTGTCTCTATGTCTCTATGTCTCTATTATATTATGACAGACCAGCTAGATCTACTTTCTCTATTATATTATGACAGACCAGCTAAATCTACTGTCTCTATGTCTCTATTATATTACGACAGACCAGCTAAATCTACTGTCTCTATGTCTCTATGTCTCTATTATATTATGACAGACCAGATAGATCTACTGTCTCTATTATATTATGACAGACCAGCTAAATATACTGTCTCTATGTCTCTATTATATTACGACATACCAGCTAGATCTACTGTCTCTATTATATTATGACAGACCAGCTAAATCTACTGTCTCTTTGTCTCTATTACGTTATGAAATACCAGCTACATCTACTGTCTCTATTATATTATGACAGACCAGCTAGATCTACTGTCTCTATTACATTATGACAGACCAGCTAAATCTACTGTCTCTATGTCTCTATTATATTATGTCATACCAGCTAGATCTTCTGTCTCTATTATATTATGACATACCAGCTATATCTACTGTCTCTATTATATTATGACAGACCAGCTAGATCTACTGTCTCTATTATATTATGACAGACCAGCTAGACCTACTGTCTCGATTGTATTGTGACAGACCAGCTAAATCTACTGTCTCTATTGTATTATGACAGACCAGCTAGATCTACTGTCCTGATTGTATTATGACAGACCAGCTAGATCTACTTACCCTATTATATTATGACAGACCAGCTAAATCTACTGTATCTATGTCTCTATGTCTCTATTATATTAGGACAGACCAGCTAGATCTACTGTCTCTATTATATTATGACAGACCAACTAAATCTACTGTCTCATTGTCTCTATTATATTACGACATACCAGCTAGATCTACTTTCTCTATTATATTATGACATACCAGCTAGATCTACTGTCTCTATTATATTATGACAGACCAGCTAGATCTACTCTCTCCATTATATTATGACAGACCAGCTAGACCTTCTGTCTCGATTGTATTATGACAGACCAGCCAAATCTACTGTCTCTATTATATTTTTATAGACCAGGTAGATCTACTGTCTCTATTGTATTATGACAGACAAGCTAGATCTACTGTCCTGATTATATTATGACAGACCAGCTAGATCTACTTTCTCTATTATATTATGACAGACCAGCTAAATCTACTGTATCTATGTCTCTATGTCTCTATTATATTATGACAGACCAGCTAGATCTACTGTCTCTATTGTATTATGACAGACGAGTAGATCTAATGTCTCTATTATATTATGGCAGACCAGCTAGATCTACTGTCTCTATTATATTATGACATACCAGCTAGATCTACTGTCTCGATTGTATTATGACAGACCAGCTAGATCTACTGTCTCTATTATATTATGACAGACCAGCTAGATCTACTGTCTCTATTGTATTATGACAGACCAGCTAGATCTACTGTCTCTATTATATTAAGGCAGACCAGCTAAATCTACTGTCTCTATGTCTCGATTATATTACGACAGACCAGCTAGATCTACTGTCTCTATTGTATTATGACAGACCAGCTAGATCTACTGTCTCTATTATATTATGACAGACCAGCTAGATCTACTGTCTCTATTATATTATGACAGACCAGCTAGACCTTCTGTCTCGATTGTATTATGACAGACCAGCCAAATCTACTGTCTCTATTATATTTTGATAGACCAGGTAGATCTACTGTCTCTATTGTATTATGACAGACAAGCTAGATCTACTGTCCTGATTATATTATGACAGACCAGCTAGATCTACTTTCTCTATTATATTATGACAGACCAGCTAAATCTACTGTATCTATGTCTCTATGTCTCTATTATATTATGAGAGACCAGCTAGATCTACTGTCTCTATTGTATTATGACAGACCAGCTAGATCTACTGTCTCTATTATATTATGGCAGACCAGCTAGATCTACTGTCTCTATTATATTATGGCAGACCAGCTAAATCTACTGTCTCTATTGTATTATGACAGACCAGCTATATCTACTGTCTCTATTATACTATGGCAGACCAGCTAAATCTACTGTCTCTATGTCTCTATTATATTACGACAGACCAGCTAGATCTACTGTCTCTATTGTATTATGACAGACCAGCTAGATCTACTGTCTCTATTATATTATGGCAGACCAGCTAGATCTACGGTCTCTATTATATTATGACAGACCAGCTAAATCTACTGTATCTTTGTCTCTATTATATTATGACAGACCAGTTAGATCTACTGTCTCTATTATATTTTGACAGACCAGGTAGATCTACTGTCTCTATTGTATTATGACAGACCAGCTAGATCTACTGTCTCTATTGTATTATGACAGACCAGCTAGATCTACTGTCTCTATTATATTATGGCAGACCAGCTAAATCTACTGTCTCTATGTCTCTATTATATTACGACAGACCAGCTAGATCTACTGTCTCTATTGTATTATGACATACCAGCTAGATCTACTGTCTCTATTATATTATGACAGACCACCTAGATCTACTGTCTCGATTCAATTATGACAGACCAGCTAAATCTACTCTCTATGTCTCTATTATATTTTGACAGACCAGGTAGATCTATTGTCTCTACTGTATTATGGCAGACCAGCTAGATCTACTGTCTCTATTGTATTATGACAGACAAGCTAGATCTACTGTCTCTATTTCTCTATTATATTATGACATACCAGCTAGATCTACTGTCTCTATTGTATTATGACAGACCAGCTAGATCTACTGTCTCTATTATATTATGGCAGACCAGCTAGATCTACTGTCTCTATTATATTATGACAGACCAGCTAAATCTACTGTCTCTATGTCTCTATTATATTATGTCATACCAGCTTGATCTACTGTCTCTATTATATTTTGACAGACCAGGTAGATCTACTGTCTCTATTGTATTATGACAGACCAGCTAGATCTACTATCTCTATTATATTTTGACAGACCAGGTAGATCTAATTTCTCTATTGTATTATGACAGACCAGCTAGATCTACTGTCTCTATTGTATTATGACAGATCAGCTAGATCTACTTTCTCTATTATATTATGACAGACCAGCTAGATCTACTTTCTCTATTATATTATGACAGACCAGCTAAATCTACTGTATCTATGTCTCTATGTCTCTATTATATTATGACAGACCAGATAGCTCTACTGTCTCTATTATATTATGACAGACCAGCTAAATCTACTGTCTCTATGTCTCTATTATATTACGACATACCAGCTAGATCTACTGTCTCTATTATATTATGACAGACCAGCTAAATCTAATGTCTCTTTGTCTCTATTATGTTATGACATACCAGCTACATCTACTGTCTCTATTATATTATGACAGACCAGCTAGATCTACTGTCTCTATTACATTATGACAGACCAGCTAAATCTACTGTCTCTATGTCTCTATTATATTATGTCATACCAGCTAGATCTTCTGTCTCTATTATATTATGACATACCAGCTAGATCTACTGTCTCTATTATGTTATGACAGACCAGCTAGATCTACTGTCTCTATTATATTATGACAGACCAGCTAGACCTACTGTCTCGATTGTATTGTGACAGACCAGCTAAATCTACTGTCTCTATTGTATTATGACAGACCAGCTAGATCTACTGTCCTGATTGTATTATGACAGACCAGCTAGATCTACTTTCTCTATTATATTATGACAGACCAGCTACATCTACTGTATCTATGTCTCTATGTCTCTATAATATTAGGACAGACCAGCTAGATCTACTGTCTCTATTATATTATGACAGACCAGCTAAATCTACTGTCTCTATGTCTCTATTATATTACGACATACCAGCTAGATCTACTTTCTCTATTATATTATGACATACCAGCTAGATCTACTGTCTCTATTATATTATGACAGACCAGCTAGATCTACTGTCTCTATTATATTATGACAGACCAGCTAGACCTTCTGTCTCGATTGTATTATGACAGACCAGCCAAATCTACTGTCTCTATTATATTTTGATAGACCAGGTAGATCTACTGTCTCTATTGTATTATGACAGACAAGCTAGATCTACTGTCCTGATTATATTATGACAGACCAGCTAGATCTACTTTCTCTATTATATTATGACAGACCAGCTAAATCTACTGTATCTATGTCTCTATGTCTCTATTATATTATGAGAGACCAGCTAGATCTACTGTCTCTATTGTATTATGACAGACCAGCTAGATCTACTGTCTCTATTATATTATGGCAGACCAGCTAGATCTACTGTCTCTATTATATTATGGCAGACCAGCTAAATCTACTGTCTCTATTGTATTATGACAGACCAGCTAGATCTACTGTCTCTATTATACTATGGCAGACCAGCTAAATCTACTGTCTCTATTTCTCTATTATATTACGACAGACCAGCTAGATCTACTGTCTCTATTGTATTATGACAGACCAGCTAGATCTACTGTCTCTATTATATTATGGCAGACCAGCTAGATCTACGGTCTCTATTATATTATGACAGACCAGCTAAATCTACTGTATCTTTGTCTCTATGTCTCTATTATATTATGACAGACCAGTTAGATCTACTGTCTCTATTATATTTTGACAGACCAGGTAGATCTACTGTCTCTATTGTATTATGACAGACCAGCTAGATCTACTGTCTCTATTGTATTATGACAGACCAGCTAGATCTACTGTCTCTATTATATTATGGCAGACCAGCTAAATCTACTGTCTCTATGTCTCTATTATATTACGACAGACCAGCTAGATCTACTGTCTCTATTGTATTATGACAGACCAGCTAGATCTACTGTCTCTATTATATTATGGCAGACCAGCTAGATCTACGGTCTCTATTATATTATGACAGACCAGCTAAATCTACTGTCTCTATTATATTTTGACAGACCAGGTAGATCTACTTTCTCTATTGTATTATGACAGACCAGCTAGATCTACTGTCTCTATTGTTATAGACAGACCAGCTAGATCTACTTTCTCTATTATATTATGGCAGACCAGCTAAATCTACTGTCTCTATGTCTCTATGTCTCTATTATATTATGACAGACCAGCTAGATCTACTTTCTCTATTATATTATGACAGACCAGCTAAATCTACTGTCTCTATGTCTCTATTATATTACGACAGACCAGCTAAATCTACTGTCTCTATGTCTCTATGTCTCTATTATATTATGACAGACCAGATAGATCTACTGTCTCTATTATATTATGACAGACCAGCTAAATATACTGTCTCTATGTCTCTATTATATTACGACATACCAGCTAGATCTACTGTCTCTATTATATTATGACAGACCAGCTAAATCTACTGTCTCTTTGTCTCTATTACGTTATGAAATACCAGCTACATCTACTGTCTCTATTATATTATGGCAGACCAGCTAGATCTACGGTCTCTATTATATTATGACAGACCAGCTAAATCTACTGTATCTTTGTCTCTATGTCTCTATTATATTATGACAGACCAGTTAGATCTACTGTCTCTATTATATTTTGACAGACCAGGTAGATCTACTGTCTCTATTGTATTATGACAGACCAGCTAGATCTACTGTCTCTATTGTATTATGACAGACCAGCTAGATCTACTGTCTCTATTATATTATGGCAGACCAGCTAAATCTACTGTCTCTATGTCTCTATTATATTACGACAGACCAGCTAGATCTACTGTCTCTATTGTATTATGACAGACCAGCTAGATCTACTGTCTCTATTATATTATGGCAGACCAGCTAGATCTACGGTCTCTATTATATTATGACAGACCAGCTAAATCTACTGTCTCTATTATATTTTGACAGACCAGGTAGATCTACTTCCTCTATTGTATTATGACAGACCAGCTAGATCTACTGTCTCTATTGTTATAGACAGACCAGCTAGATCTACTTTCTCTATTATATTATGGCAGACCAGCTAAATCTACTGTCTCTATGTCTCTATGTCTCTATTATATTATGACAGACCAGCTAGATCTACTTTCTCTATTATATTATGACAGACCAGCTAAATCTACTGTCTCTATGTCTCTATTATATTACGACAGACCAGCTAAATCTACTGTCTCTATGTCTCTATGTCTCTATTATATTATGACAGACCAGATAGATCTACTGTCTCTATTATATTATGACAGACCAGCTAAATATACTGTCTCTATGTCTCTATTATATTACGACATACCAGCTAGATCTACTGTCTCTATTATATTATGACAGACCAGCTAAATCTACTGTCTCTTTGTCTCTATTACGTTATGAAATACCAGCTACATCTACTGTCTCTATTATATTATGACAGACCAGCTAGATCTACTGTCTCTATTACATTATGACAGACCAGCTAAATCTACTGTCTCTATGTCTCTATTATATTATGTCATACCAGCTAGATCTTCTGTCTCTATTATATTATGACATACCAGCTAGATCTACTGTCTCTATTATATTATGACAGACCAGCTAGATCTACTGTCTCTATTATATTATGACAGACCAGCTAGACCTACTGTCTCGATTGTATTGTGACAGACCAGCTAAATCTACTGTCTCTATTGTATTATGACAGACCAGCTAGATCTACTGTCCTGATTGTATTATGACAGACCAGCTAGATCTACTTACCCTATTATATTATGACAGACCAGCTAAATCTACTGTATCTATGTCTCTATGTCTCTATTATATTAGGACAGACCAGCTAGATCTACTGTCTCTATTATATTATGACAGACCAACTAAATCTACTGTCTCATTGTCTCTATTATATTACGACATACCAGCTAGATCTACTTTCTCTATTATATTATGACATACCAGCTAGATCTACTGTCTCTATTATATTATGACAGACCAGCTAGATCTACTCTCTCCATTATATTATGACAGACCAGCTAGACCTTCTGTCTCGATTGTATTATGACAGACCAGCCAAATCTACTGTCTCTATTATATTTTTATAGACCAGGTAGATCTACTGTCTCTATTGTATTATGACAGACAAGCTAGATCTACTGTCCTGATTATATTATGACAGACCAGCTAGATCTACTTTCTCTATTATATTATGACAGACCAGCTAAATCTACTGTATCTATGTCTCTATGTCTCTATTATATTATGACAGACCAGCTAGATCTACTGTCTCTATTGTATTATGACAGACGAGTAGATCTAATGTCTCTATTATATTATGGCAGACCAGCTAGATCTACTGTCTCTATTATATTATGACATACCAGCTAGATCTACTGTCTCGATTGTATTATGACAGACCAGCTAGATCTACTGTCTCTATTATATTATGACAGACCAGCTAGATCTACTGTCTCTATTGTATTATGACAGACCAGCTAGATCTACTGTCTCTATTATATTAAGGCAGACCAGCTAAATCTACTGTCTCTATGTCTCGATTATATTACGACAGACCAGCTAGATCTACTGTCTCTATTGTATTATGACAGACCAGCTAGATCTACTGTCTCTATTATATTATGGCAGACCAGCTTGATCTACTGTCTCTATTATATTATGACAGACCAGCTAGATCTACTGTCTCTATTATATTTTGACAGACCAGGTAGATCTACTGTCTCTATTGTATTATGACAGACCAGCTAGATCTACTGTCTCTATTGTATTATGACAGACCAGCTAGATCTACTGTCTCTATTATATTATGGCAGACCAGCTAAATCTACTGTCTCTATGTCTCTATTATATTACGACAGACCAGCTAGATCTACTGTCTCTATTGTATTATGACAGACCAGCTAGATCTACTGTCTCTATTATATTATGGCAGACCAGCTAGATCTACGGTCTCTATTATATTATGACAGACCAGCTAAATCTACTGTCTCTATTATATTTTGACAGACCAGGTAGATCTACTTTCTCTATTGTATTATGACAGACCAGCTAGATCTACTGTCTCTATTGTTATAGACAGACCAGCTAGATCTACTTTCTCTATTATATTATGGCAGACCAGCTAAATCTACTGTCTCTATGTCTCTATGTCTCTATTATATTATGACAGACCAGCTAGATCTACTTTCTCTATTATATTATGACAGACCAGCTAAATCTACTGTCTCTATGTCTCTATTATATTACGACAGACCAGCTAAATCTACTGTCTCTATGTCTCTATGTCTCTATTATATTATGACAGACCAGATAGATCTACTGTCTCTATTGTATTATGACAGACCAGCTAAATATACTGTCTCTATGTCTCTATTATATTACGACATACCAGCTACATCTACTGTCTCTATTATATTATGACAGACCAGCTAGATCTACTGTCTCTATTACATTATGACAGACCAGCTAAATCTACTGTCTCTATGTCTCTATTATATTATGTCATACCAGCTAGATCTTCTGTCTCTATTATATTATGACATACCAGCTAGATCTACTGTCTCTATTATATTATGACAGACCAGCTAGATCTACTGTCTCTATTATATTATGACAGACCAGCTAGACCTACTGTCTCGATTGTATTGTGACAGACCAGCTAAATCTACTGTCTCTATTGTATTATGACAGACCAGCTAGATCTACTGTCCTGATTGTATTATGACAGACCAGCTAGATCTACTTACCCTATTATATTATGACAGACCAGCTAAATCTACTGTATCTATGTCTCTATGTCTCTATTATATTAGGACAGACCAGCTAGATCTACTGTCTCTATTATATTATGACAGACCAACTAAATCTACTGTCTCATTGTCTCTATTATATTACGACATACCAGCTAGATCTACTTTCTCTATTATATTATGACATACCAGCTAGATCTACTGTCTCTATTATATTATGACAGACCAGCTAGATCTACTCTCTCCATTATATTATGACAGACCAGCTAGACCTTCTGTCTCGATTGTATTATGACAGACCAGCCAAATCTACTGTCTCTATTATATTTTGATAGACCAGGTAGATCTACTGTCTCTATTGTATTATGACAGACAAGCTAGATCTACTGTCCTGATTATATTATGACAGACCAGCTAGATCTACTTTCTCTATTATATTATGACAGACCAGCTAAATCTACTGTATCTATGTCTCTATGTCACTATTATATTATGACAGACCAGCTAGATCTACTGTCTCTATTGTATTATGACAGACGAGTAGATCTAATGTCTCTATTATATTATGGCAGACCAGCTAGATCTACTGTCTCTATTATATTATGACATACCAGCTAGATCTACTGTCTCGATTGTATTATGACAGACCAGCTAGATCTACTGTCTCTATTATATTATGACAGACCAGCTAGATCTACTGTCTCTATTGTATTATGACAGACCAGCTAGATCTACTGTCTCTATTATATTAAGGCAGACCAGCTAAATCTACTGTCTCTATGTCTCGATTATATTACGACAGACCAGCTAGATCTACTGTCTCTATTGTATTATGACAGACCAGCTAGATCTACAGTCTCTATTATATTATGGCAGACCAGCTTGATCTACTGTCTCTATTATATTATGACAGACCAGCTAAATCTACTGTATCTGTGTCTCTATGTCTCTATTATATTATGACAGACCAGCTAGATCTACTGTCTCTATTATATTTTGACAGACCAGGTAGATCTACTGTCTCTATTGTATTATGACAGACCAGCTAGATCTACTATCTCTATTATATTTTGACAGACCAGGTAGATCTAATTTCTCTATTGTATTATGACAGACCAGCTAGATCTACTGTCTCTATTGTATTATGACAGATCAGCTAGATCTACTTTCTCTATTATATTATGACAGACCAGCTAAATCTACTGTCTCTATGTCTCTATGTCTCTATTATATTTTGACAGACCAGGTAGATCTACTTTCTCTATTGTATTATGACAGACCAGCTAGATCTACTGTCTCTATTGTTATAGACAGACCAGCTAGATCTACTTTCTCTATTATATTATGGCAGACCAGCTAAATCTACTGTCTCTATGTCTCTATGTCTCTATTATATTATGACAGACCAGCTAGATCTACTTTCTCTATTATATTATGGCAGACCAGCTAAATCTACTGTCTCTATGTCTCTATTATATTACGACAGACCAGCTAGATCTACTGTCTCTATTGTATTATGACAGACCAGCTAGATCTACTGTCTCTATTATATTATGGCAGACCAGCTAGATCTACGGTCTCTATTATATTATGACAGACCAGCTAAATCTACTGTCTCTATGTCTCTATTATATTACGACAGACCAGCTAAATCTACTGTCTCTATGTCTCTATGTCTCTATTATATTATGACAGACCAGATAGATCTACTGTCTCTATTATATTATGACAGACCAGCTAAATATACTGTCTCTATGTCTCTATTATATTACAACATACCAGCTAGATCTACTGTCTCTATTATATTATGACAGACCAGCTAGATCTACTGTCTCTATTACATTATGACAGACCAGCTAAATCTACTGTCTCTATGTCTCTGTTATATTATGTCATACCAGCTAGATCTTCTGTCTCTATTATATTATGACATACCAGCTAGATCTACTGTCTCTATTATATTATGACAGACCAGCTAGATCTACTGTCTCTATTATATTATGACAGACCAGCTAGACCTACTGTCTCGATTGTATTGTGACAGACCAGCTAGATCTACTTTCTCTATTATATTTTGACAGACCAGCTAAATCTACTGTCTCTATTGTATTATGACAGACGAGTAGATCTAATGTCTCTATTATATTATGGCAGACCAGCTAGATCTACTGTCTCTATTATATTATGACATACCAGCTAGATCTACTGTCTCGATTGTATTATGACAGACCAGCTAGATCTACTGTCTCTATTATATTATGACAGACCAGCTAGATCTACTGTCTCTATTGTATTATGACAGACCAGCTAGATCTACTGTCTCTATTATATTAAGGCAGACCAGCTAAATCTACTGTCTCTATGTCTCGATTATATTACGACAGACCAGCTAGATCTACTGTCTCTATTGTATTATGACAGACCAGCTAGATCTACTGTCTCTATTATATTATGACAGACCAGCTAAATCTACTGTCTCTATGTCTCTATTATATTACGACATACCAGCTAGATCTACTTTCTCTATTATATTATGACATACCAGCTAGATCTACTGTCTCTATTATATTATGACAGACCAGCTAGATCTACTGTCTCTATTATATTATGACAGACCAGCTAGACCTTCTGTCTCGATTGTATTATGACAGACCAGCCAAATCTACTGTCTCTATTATATTTTGATAGACCAGGTAGATCTACTGTCTCTATTGTATTATGACAGACAAGCTAGATCTACTGTCCTGATTATATTATGACAGACCAGCTAGATCTACTTTCTCTATTATATTATGACAGACCAGCTAAATCTACTGTATCTATGTCTCTATGTCTCTATTATATTATGAGAGACCAGCTAGATCTACTGTCTCTATTGTATTATGACAGACCAGCTAGATCTACTGTCTCTATTATATTATGGCAGACCAGCTAGATCTACTGTCTCTATTATATTATGGCAGACCAGCTAAATCTACTGTCTCTATTGTATTATGACAGACCAGCTAGATCTACTGTCTCTATTATACTATGGCAGACCAGCTAAATCTACTGTCTCTATTTCTCTATTATATTACGACAGACCAGCTAGATCTACTGTCTCTATTGTATTATGACAGACCAGCTAGATCTACTGTCTCTATTATATTATGGCAGACCAGCTAGATCTACGGTCTCTATTATATTATGACAGACCAGCTAAATCTACTGTATCTTTGTCTCTATGTCTCTATTATATTATGACAGACCAGTTAG
Source organism: Oncorhynchus mykiss (assembly GCF_057628025.1). NCBI lineage: Eukaryota > Metazoa > Chordata > Actinopteri > Salmoniformes > Salmonidae > Oncorhynchus > Oncorhynchus mykiss. Next base: position 58,134,048 of record NC_143043.1, read on the forward strand.
ATCTACTGTCTCTATTATATTTTGACAGACCAGGTAGATCTACTGTCTCTATTGTATTATGACAGACCAGCTAGATCTACTGTCTCTATTGTATTATGACAGACCAGCTAGATCTACTGTCTCTATTATATTATGGCAGACCAGCTAAATCTACTGTCTCTATGTCTCTATTATATTACGACAGACCAGCTAGATCTACTGTCTCTATTGTATTATGACAGACCAGCTAGATCTACTGTCTCTATTATATTATGGCAGACCAGCTAGATCTACGGTCTCTATTATATTATGACAGACCAGCTAAATCTACTGTCTCTATTATATTTTGACAGACCAGGTAGATCTACTTTCTCTATTGTATTATGACAGACCAGCTAGATCTACTGTCTCTATTGTTATAGACAGACCAGCTAGATCTACTTTCTCTATTATATTATGGCAGACCAGCTAAATCTACTGTCTCTATGTCTCTATGTCTCTATTATATTATGACAGACCAGCTAGATCTACTTTCTCTATTATATTATGACAGACCAGCTAAATCTACTGTCTCTATGTCTCTATTATATTACGACAGACCAGCTAAATCTACTGTCTCTATGTCTCTATGTCTCTATTATATTATGACAGACCAGATAGATCTACTGTCTCTATTATATTATGACAGACCAGCTAAATATACTGTCTCTATGTCTCTATTATATTACGACATACCAGCTAGATCTACTGTCTCTATTATATTATGACAGACCAGCTAAATCTACTGTCTCTTTGTCTCTATTACGTTATGAAATACCAGCTACATCTACTGTCTCTATTATATTATGGCAGACCAGCTAGATCTACGGTCTCTATTATATTATGACAGACCAGCTAAATCTACTGTATCTTTGTCTCTATGTCTCTATTATATTATGACAGACCAGTTAGATCTACTGTCTCTATTATATTTTGACAGACCAGGTAGATCTACTGTCTCTATTGTATTATGACAGACCAGCTAGATCTACTGTCTCTATTGTATTATGACAGACCAGCTAGATCTACTGTCTCTATTATATTATGGCAGACCAGCTAAATCTACTGTCTCTATGTCTCTATTATATTACGACAGACCAGCTAGATCTACTGTCTCTATTGTATTATGACAGACCAGCTAGATCTACTGTCTCTATTATATTATGGCAGACCAGCTAGATCTACGGTCTCTATTATATTATGACAGACCAGCTAAATCTACTGTCTCTATTATATTTTGACAGACCAGGTAGATCTACTTCCTCTATTGTATTATGACAGACCAGCTAGATCTACTGTCTCTATTGTTATAGACAGACCAGCTAGATCTACTTTCTCTATTATATTATGGCAGACCAGCTAAATCTACTGTCTCTATGTCTCTATGTCTCTATTATATTATGACAGACCAGCTAGATCTACTTTCTCTATTATATTATGACAGACCAGCTAAATCTACTGTCTCTATGTCTCTATTATATTACGACAGACCAGCTAAATCTACTGTCTCTATGTCTCTATGTCTCTATTATATTATGACAGACCAGATAGATCTACTGTCTCTATTATATTATGACAGACCAGCTAAATATACTGTCTCTATGTCTCTATTATATTACGACATACCAGCTAGATCTACTGTCTCTATTATATTATGACAGACCAGCTAAATCTACTGTCTCTTTGTCTCTATTACGTTATGAAATACCAGCTACATCTACTGTCTCTATTATATTATGACAGACCAGCTAGATCTACTGTCTCTATTACATTATGACAGACCAGCTAAATCTACTGTCTCTATGTCTCTATTATATTATGTCATACCAGCTAGATCTTCTGTCTCTATTATATTATGACATACCAGCTAGATCTACTGTCTCTATTATATTATGACAGACCAGCTAGATCTACTGTCTCTATTATATTATGACAGACCAGCTAGACCTACTGTCTCGATTGTATTGTGACAGACCAGCTAAATCTACTGTCTCTATTGTATTATGACAGACCAGCTAGATCTACTGTCCTGATTGTATTATGACAGACCAGCTAGATCTACTTACCCTATTATATTATGACAGACCAGCTAAATCTACTGTATCTATGTCTCTATGTCTCTATTATATTAGGACAGACCAGCTAGATCTACTGTCTCTATTATATTATGACAGACCAACTAAATCTACTGTCTCATTGTCTCTATTATATTACGACATACCAGCTAGATCTACTTTCTCTATTATATTATGACATACCAGCTAGATCTACTGTCTCTATTATATTATGACAGACCAGCTAGATCTACTCTCTCCATTATATTATGACAGACCAGCTAGACCTTCTGTCTCGATTGTATTATGACAGACCAGCCAAATCTACTGTCTCTATTATATTTTTATAGACCAGGTAGATCTACTGTCTCTATTGTATTATGACAGACAAGCTAGATCTACTGTCCTGATTATATTATGACAGACCAGCTAGATCTACTTTCTCTATTATATTATGACAGACCAGCTAAATCTACTGTATCTATGTCTCTATGTCTCTATTATATTATGACAGACCAGCTAGATCTACTGTCTCTATTGTATTATGACAGACGAGTAGATCTAATGTCTCTATTATATTATGGCAGACCAGCTAGATCTACTGTCTCTATTATATTATGACATACCAGCTAGATCTACTGTCTCGATTGTATTATGACAGACCAGCTAGATCTACTGTCTCTATTATATTATGACAGACCAGCTAGATCTACTGTCTCTATTGTATTATGACAGACCAGCTAGATCTACTGTCTCTATTATATTAAGGCAGACCAGCTAAATCTACTGTCTCTATGTCTCGATTATATTACGACAGACCAGCTAGATCTACTGTCTCTATTGTATTATGACAGACCAGCTAGATCTACTGTCTCTATTATATTATGGCAGACCAGCTTGATCTACTGTCTCTATTATATTATGACAGACCAGCTAGATCTACTGTCTCTATTATATTTTGACAGACCAGGTAGATCTACTGTCTCTATTGTATTATGACAGACCAGCTAGATCTACTGTCTCTATTGTATTATGACAGACCAGCTAGATCTACTGTCTCTATTATATTATGGCAGACCAGCTAAATCTACTGTCTCTATGTCTCTATTATATTACGACAGACCAGCTAGATCTACTGTCTCTATTGTATTATGACAGACCAGCTAGATCTACTGTCTCTATTATATTATGGCAGACCAGCTAGATCTACGGTCTCTATTATATTATGACAGACCAGCTAAATCTACTGTCTCTATTATATTTTGACAGACCAGGTAGATCTACTTTCTCTATTGTATTATGACAGACCAGCTAGATCTACTGTCTCTATTGTTATAGACAGACCAGCTAGATCTACTTTCTCTATTATATTATGGCAGACCAGCTAAATCTACTGTCTCTATGTCTCTATGTCTCTATTATATTATGACAGACCAGCTAGATCTACTTTCTCTATTATATTATGACAGACCAGCTAAATCTACTGTCTCTATGTCTCTATTATATTACGACAGACCAGCTAAATCTACTGTCTCTATGTCTCTATGTCTCTATTATATTATGACAGACCAGATAGATCTACTGTCTCTATTGTATTATGACAGACCAGCTAAATATACTGTCTCTATGTCTCTATTATATTACGACATACCAGCTACATCTACTGTCTCTATTATATTATGACAGACCAGCTAGATCTACTGTCTCTATTACATTATGACAGACCAGCTAAATCTACTGTCTCTATGTCTCTATTATATTATGTCATACCAGCTAGATCTTCTGTCTCTATTATATTATGACATACCAGCTAGATCTACTGTCTCTATTATATTATGACAGACCAGCTAGATCTACTGTCTCTATTATATTATGACAGACCAGCTAGACCTACTGTCTCGATTGTATTGTGACAGACCAGCTAAATCTACTGTCTCTATTGTATTATGACAGACCAGCTAGATCTACTGTCCTGATTGTATTATGACAGACCAGCTAGATCTACTTACCCTATTATATTATGACAGACCAGCTAAATCTACTGTATCTATGTCTCTATGTCTCTATTATATTAGGACAGACCAGCTAGATCTACTGTCTCTATTATATTATGACAGACCAACTAAATCTACTGTCTCATTGTCTCTATTATATTACGACATACCAGCTAGATCTACTTTCTCTATTATATTATGACATACCAGCTAGATCTACTGTCTCTATTATATTATGACAGACCAGCTAGATCTACTCTCTCCATTATATTATGACAGACCAGCTAGACCTTCTGTCTCGATTGTATTATGACAGACCAGCCAAATCTACTGTCTCTATTATATTTTGATAGACCAGGTAGATCTACTGTCTCTATTGTATTATGACAGACAAGCTAGATCTACTGTCCTGATTATATTATGACAGACCAGCTAGATCTACTTTCTCTATTATATTATGACAGACCAGCTAAATCTACTGTATCTATGTCTCTATGTCACTATTATATTATGACAGACCAGCTAGATCTACTGTCTCTATTGTATTATGACAGACGAGTAGATCTAATGTCTCTATTATATTATGGCAGACCAGCTAGATCTACTGTCTCTATTATATTATGACATACCAGCTAGATCTACTGTCTCGATTGTATTATGACAGACCAGCTAGATCTACTGTCTCTATTATATTATGACAGACCAGCTAGATCTACTGTCTCTATTGTATTATGACAGACCAGCTAGATCTACTGTCTCTATTATATTAAGGCAGACCAGCTAAATCTACTGTCTCTATGTCTCGATTATATTACGACAGACCAGCTAGATCTACTGTCTCTATTGTATTATGACAGACCAGCTAGATCTACAGTCTCTATTATATTATGGCAGACCAGCTTGATCTACTGTCTCTATTATATTATGACAGACCAGCTAAATCTACTGTATCTGTGTCTCTATGTCTCTATTATATTATGACAGACCAGCTAGATCTACTGTCTCTATTATATTTTGACAGACCAGGTAGATCTACTGTCTCTATTGTATTATGACAGACCAGCTAGATCTACTATCTCTATTATATTTTGACAGACCAGGTAGATCTAATTTCTCTATTGTATTATGACAGACCAGCTAGATCTACTGTCTCTATTGTATTATGACAGATCAGCTAGATCTACTTTCTCTATTATATTATGACAGACCAGCTAAATCTACTGTCTCTATGTCTCTATGTCTCTATTATATTTTGACAGACCAGGTAGATCTACTTTCTCTATTGTATTATGACAGACCAGCTAGATCTACTGTCTCTATTGTTATAGACAGACCAGCTAGATCTACTTTCTCTATTATATTATGGCAGACCAGCTAAATCTACTGTCTCTATGTCTCTATGTCTCTATTATATTATGACAGACCAGCTAGATCTACTTTCTCTATTATATTATGGCAGACCAGCTAAATCTACTGTCTCTATGTCTCTATTATATTACGACAGACCAGCTAGATCTACTGTCTCTATTGTATTATGACAGACCAGCTAGATCTACTGTCTCTATTATATTATGGCAGACCAGCTAGATCTACGGTCTCTATTATATTATGACAGACCAGCTAAATCTACTGTCTCTATGTCTCTATTATATTACGACAGACCAGCTAAATCTACTGTCTCTATGTCTCTATGTCTCTATTATATTATGACAGACCAGATAGATCTACTGTCTCTATTATATTATGACAGACCAGCTAAATATACTGTCTCTATGTCTCTATTATATTACAACATACCAGCTAGATCTACTGTCTCTATTATATTATGACAGACCAGCTAGATCTACTGTCTCTATTACATTATGACAGACCAGCTAAATCTACTGTCTCTATGTCTCTGTTATATTATGTCATACCAGCTAGATCTTCTGTCTCTATTATATTATGACATACCAGCTAGATCTACTGTCTCTATTATATTATGACAGACCAGCTAGATCTACTGTCTCTATTATATTATGACAGACCAGCTAGACCTACTGTCTCGATTGTATTGTGACAGACCAGCTAGATCTACTTTCTCTATTATATTTTGACAGACCAGCTAAATCTACTGTCTCTATTGTATTATGACAGACGAGTAGATCTAATGTCTCTATTATATTATGGCAGACCAGCTAGATCTACTGTCTCTATTATATTATGACATACCAGCTAGATCTACTGTCTCGATTGTATTATGACAGACCAGCTAGATCTACTGTCTCTATTATATTATGACAGACCAGCTAGATCTACTGTCTCTATTGTATTATGACAGACCAGCTAGATCTACTGTCTCTATTATATTAAGGCAGACCAGCTAAATCTACTGTCTCTATGTCTCGATTATATTACGACAGACCAGCTAGATCTACTGTCTCTATTGTATTATGACAGACCAGCTAGATCTACTGTCTCTATTATATTATGGCAGACCAGCTTGATCTACTGTCTCTATTATATTATGACAGACCAGCTAAATCTACTGTATCTGTGTCTCTATGTCTCTATTATATTATGACAGACCAGCTAGATCTACTGTCTCTATTATATTTTGACAGACCAGGTAGATCTACTGTCTCTATTGTATTATGACAGACCAGCTAGATCTACTATCTCTATTATATTTTTACAGACCAGGTAGATCTAATTTCTCTATTGTATTATGACAGACCAGCTAGATCTACTGTCTCTATTGGATTATGACAGATCAGCTAGATCTACTTTCTCTATTATATTATGACAGACCAGCTAAATCTACTGTCTCTATGTCTCTATGTCTCTATTATATTTTGACAGACCAGGTAGATCTACTTTCTCTATTGTATTATGACAGACCAGCTAGATCTACTGTCTCTATTGTTATAGACAGACCAGCTAGATCTACTTTCTCTATTATATTATGGCAGACCAGCTAAATCTACTGTCTCTATGTCTCTATGTCTCTATTATATTATGACAGACCAGCTAGATCTACTTTCTCTATTATATTATGACAGACCAGCTAAATCTACTGTCTCTATGTCTCTATTATATTACGACAGACCAGCTAAATCTACTGTCTCTATGTCTCTATGTCTCTATTATATTATGACAGACCAGATAGATCTACTGTCTCTATTATATTATGACAGACCAGCTAAATATACTGTCTCTATGTCTCTATTATATTACGACATACCAGCTAGATCTACTGTCTCTATTGTATTATGACAGACCAGCTAGATCTACTGTCTCTATTGTTATAGACAGACCAGCTAGATCTACTTTCTCTATTATATTATGGCAGACCAGCTAAATCTACTGTCTCTATGTCTCTATGTCTCTATTATATTATGACAGACCAGCTAGATCTACTTTCTCTATTATATTATGACAGACCAGCTAAATCTACTGTCTCTATGTCTCTATTATATTACGACAGACCAGCTAAATCTACTGTCTCTATGTCTCTATTATATTACAACATACCAGCTAGATCTACTGTCTCTATTATATTATGACAGACCAGCTAGATCTACTGTCTCTATTACATTATGACAGACCAGCTAAATCTACTGTCTCTATGTCTCTGTTATATTATGTCATACCAGCTAGATCTTCTGTCTCTATTATATTATGACATACCAGCTAGATCTACTGTCTCTATTATATTATGACAGACCAGCTAGATCTACTGTCTCTATTATATTATGACAGACCAGCTAGACCTACTGTCTCGATTGTATTGTGACAGACCAGCTAAATCTACTGTCTCTATTGTATTATGACAGACCAGCTAGATCTACTGTCCTGATTGTATTATGACAGACCAGCTAGATCTACTTACCCTATTATATTATGACAGACCAGCTAAATCTACTGTATCTATGTCTCTATGTCTCTATTATATTAGGACAGACCAGCTAGATCTACTGTCTCTATTATATTATGACAGACCAACTAAATCTACTGTCTCATTGTCTCTATTATATTACGACATACCAGCTAGATCTACTTTCTCTATTATATTATGACATACCAGCTAGATCTACTGTCTCTATTATATTATGACAGACCAGCTAGATCTACTCTCTCCATTATATTATGACAGACCAGCTAGACCTTCTGTCTCGATTGTATTATGACAGACCAGCCAAATCTACTGTCTCTATTATATTTTGATAGACCAGGTAGATCTACTGTCTCTATTGTATTATGACAGACAAGCTAGATCTACTGTCCTGATTATATTATGACAGACCAGCTAGATCTACTTTCTCTATTATATTATGACAGACCAGCTAAATCTACTGTCTCTATTGTATTATGACAGACGAGTAGATCTAATGTCTCTATTATATTATGGCAGACCAGCTAGATCTACTGTCTCTATTATATTATGACATACCAGCTAGATCTACTGTCTCGATTGTATTATGACAGACCAGCTAGATCTACTGTCTCTATTATATTATGACAGACCAGCTAGATCTACTGTCTCTATTGTATTATGACAGACCAGCTAGATCTACTGTCTCTATTATATTAAGGCAGACCAGCTAAATCTACTGTCTCTATGTCTCGATTATATTACGACAGACCAGCTAGATCTACTGTCTCTATTGTATTATGACAGACCAGCTAGATCTACTGTCTCTATTATATTATGGCAGACCAGCTTGATCTACTGTCTCTATTATATTATGACAGACCAGCTAAATCTACTGTATCTGTGTCTCTATGTCTCTATTATATTATGACAGACCAGCTAGATCTACTGTCTCTATTATATTTTGACAGACCAGGTAGATCTACTGTCTCTATTGTATTATGACAGACCAGCTAGATCTACTATCTCTATTATATTTTTACAGACCAGGTAGATCTAATTTCTCTATTGTATTATGACAGACCAGCTAGATCTACTGTCTCTATTGGATTATGACAGATCAGCTAGATCTACTTTCTCTATTATATTATGACAGACCAGCTAAATCTACTGTCTCTATGTCTCTATGTCTCTATTATATTTTGACAGACCAGGTAGATCTACTTTCTCTATTGTATTATGACAGACCAGCTAGATCTACTGTCTCTATTGTTATAGACAGACCAGCTAGATCTACTTTCTCTATTATATTATGGCAGACCAGCTAAATCTACTGTCTCTATGTCTCTATGTCTCTATTATATTATGACAGACCAGCTAGATCTACTTTCTCTATTATATTATGACAGACCAGCTAAATCTACTGTCTCTATGTCTCTATTATATTACGACAGACCAGCTAAATCTACTGTCTCTATGTCTCTATGTCTCTATTATATTATGACAGACCAGATAGATCTACTGTCTCTATTATATTATGACAGACCAGCTAAACATACTGTCTCTATGTCTCTATTATATTACGACATACCAGCTAGATCTACTGTCTCTATTGTATTATGACAGACCAGCTAGATCTACTGTCTCTATTGTTATAGACAGACCAGCTAGATCTACTTTCTCTATTATATTATGGCAGACCAGCTAAATCTACTGTCTCTATGTCTCTATGTCTCTATTATATTATGACAGACCAGCTAGATCTACTTTCTCTATTATATTATGACAGACCAGCTAAATCTACTGTCTCTATGTCTCTATTATATTACGACAGACCAGCTAAATCTACTGTCTCTATGTCTCTATTATATTATGACAGACCAGATAGATCTACTGTCTCTATTATATTATGACAGACCAGCTAAATATACTGTCTCTATGTCTCTATTATATTACGACATACCAGCTAGATCTACTGTCTCTATTATATTATGACAGACCAGCTAAATCTACTGTCTCTTTGTCTCTATTACGTTATGACATACCAGCTACATCTACTGTCTCTATTATATTATGACAGACCAGCTAGATCTACTGTCTCTATTACATTATGACAGACCAGCTAAATCTACTGTCTCTATGTCTCTATTATATTATGTCATACCAGCTAGATCTTCTGTCTCTATTATATTATGACATACCAGCTAGATCTACTGTCTCTATTATATTATGACAGACCAGCTAGATCTACTGTCTCTATTATATTATGACAGACCAGCTAGACCTACTGTCTCGATTGTATTGTGACAGACCAGCTAAATCTACTGTCTCTATTGTATTATGACAGACCAGCTAGATCTACTGTCCTGATTGGATTATGACAGACCAGCTAGATCTACTTACCCTATTATATTATGACAGACCAGCTAAATCTACTGTATCTATGTCTCTATGTCTCTATTATATTAGGACAGACCAGCTAGATCTACTGTCTCTATTATATTATGACAGACCAGCTAAATCTACTGTCTCATTGTCTCTATTATATTACGACATACCAGCTAGATCTACTTTCTCTATTATATTATGACATACCAGCTAGATCTACTGTCTCTATTATATTATGACAGACCAGCTAGATCTACTCTCTCCATTATATTATGACAGACCAGCTAGACCTTCTGTCTCGATTGTATTATGACAGACCAGCCAAATCTACTGTCTCTATTATATTTTGATAGACCAGGTAGATCTACGGTCTCTATTGTATTATGACAGACAAGCTAGATCTACTGTCCTGATTATATTATGACAGACCAGCTAGATCTACTTTCTCTATTATATTATGACAGACCAGCTAAATCTACTGTATCTATGTCTCTATGTCTCTATTATATTATGACAGACCAGCTAGATCTACTGTCTCTATTGTATTATGACAGACGAGTAGATCTAATGTCTCTATTATATTATGGCAGACCAGCTAGATCTACTGTCTCTATTATATTATGACATACCAGCTAGATCTACTGTCTCGATTGTATTATGACAGACCAGCTAGATCTACTGTCTCTATTATATTATGACAGACCAGCTAGATCTACTGTCTCTATTATGTTATGACAGACCAGCTAGATCTACTGTCTCTATTATATTATGACAGACCAGCTAGACCTACTGTCTCGATTGTATTATGACAGACCAGCTAAATCTACTGTCTCTATTATATTTTGACAGACCAGCTAGATCTACTTTCTCTATTATATTATGACAGACCAGCTAAATCTACTCTATCTATGTCTCTATGTCTCTATTATATTATGACAGACCAGCTAGATCTACTGTCTCTATTATGTTAAGACAGACCAGCTATATCCACTGTCTCTGTGTCTCTATTATATTTCGACAGACCAGCTAGATCTACTGTCTCTATTGTATTATGACAGACCAGCTAGATCTACTGTCTCTATTATATTATGGCAGACCAGCTATAGCTACTGTCTCGATTGTATTATGACAGACCAGCTAGATCTACTGTCTCTATTGTATTATGACAGACCAGCTAGATCTACTGTCTCGACTGTATTATGACAGACCGGCTAGATCTACTGTCTCTATTGTATTATGACATACCAGCTAAATCTACTGTCTTTATGTCTCTATTATATTATGACATACCAGCTAGATCTTCTGTCTCTATTATATTATGACAGACCAGCTAGACCTTCTGTCTCGATTGTATTATGACAGACCAGCCAATTCTACTGTCTCTATTATATTTTGATAGACCAGGTAGATCTACTGTCTTTATTGTATTATGACAGACCAGCTAGATCTACTGTCCTGATTGTATTATGACAGACCAGCTAGATCTACTTCCTCTATTATATTATGACAGACCAGCTAAATCTACTGTCTCTATGTCTCTATGTCTCTATTATATTCTGACAGACCAGCTAGATCTACTTTCTCTATTATATTATGACAGACCAGCTAAATCTACTGTATCTATGTCTCTATGTCTCTATTATATTATGACAGACCAGCTAGATCTACTGTCTCTATTGTATTATGACAGACCAGCTAGATCTACTGTCTCTATTATATTATGACAGACCAGCTAGACCTACTGTCTCGATTGTATTATGACAGACCAGCTAAATCTACTGTCTCTATTATATTTTGACAGACCAGCTAGATCTACTTTCTCTATTATATTATGACAGACCAGCTAAATCTACTCTATCTATGTCTCTATGTCTCTATTATATTATGACAGACCAGCTAGATCTACTGTCTCTATTATGTTAAGACAGACCATCTAAATCTACTGTCTCTGTGTCTCTATTATATTACGACAGACCAGCTAGATCTACTGTCTCTATTGTATTATGACAGACCAGCTAGATCTACTGTCTCTATTATATTATGACAGACCAGCTAGACCTACTGTCTCGATTGTATTATGACAGACCAGCTAAATCTACTGTCTCTATTATATTTTGACAGACCAGCTAGATCTACTTTCTCTATTATATTATGACAGACCAGCTAAATCTACTCTATCTATGTCTCTATGTCTCCATTATATTATGACAGACCAGCTAGATCTACTGTCTCTATTATGTTAAGACAGACCAGCTATATCCACTGTCTCTGTGTCTCTATTATATTTCGACAGACCAGCTAGATCTACTGTCTCTATTGTATTATGACAGACCAGCTAGATCTACTGTCTCTATTATATTATGGCAGACCAGCTAGAGCTACTGTCTCGATTGTATTATGACAGACCAGCTAGATCTACTGTCTCTATTGTATTATGACAGACCAGCTAGATCTACTGTCTCGACTGTATTATGACAGACCGGCTAGATCTACTGTCTCGATTGTATTATGACATACCAGCTAAATCTACTGTCTTTATGTCTCTATTATATTATGACATACCAGCTAGATCTTCTGTCTCTATTATATTATGACAGACCAGCTAGACCTTCTGTCTCGATTGTATTATGACAGACCAGCCAAATCTACTGTCTCTATTATATTTTGATAGACCAGGTAGATCTACTGTCTTTATTGTATTATGACAGACCAGCTAGATCTACTGTCTCTATTGTATTATGACAGACCAGCTAGATCTACTGTCTCGACTGTATTATGACAGACCGGCTAGATCTACTGTCTCTATTGTATTATGACATACCAGCTAAATCTACTGTCTTTATGTCTCTATTATATTATGACATACCAGCTAGATCTTCTGTCTCTATTATATTATGACAGACCAGCTAGACCTTCTGTCTCGATTGTATTATGGCAGACCAGCTAGAGCTATTGTCTCGATTGTATTATGACAGACCAGCTAGATCTACTGTCTCTATTGTATTATGACAGACCAGCTAGATCTACTGTCCTGATTGTATTATGACAGACCAGCTAGATCTACTTCCTCTATTATATTATGACAGACCAGCTAAATCTACTGTCTCTATGTCTCTATGTCTCTATTATATTCTGACAGACCAGCTAGATCTACTTTCTCTATTATATTATGACAGACCAGCTAAATCTACTGTATCTATGTCTCTATGTCTCTATTATATTATGACAGACCAGCTAGATCTACTGTCTCTGTTATGTTAAGACAGACCAGCTAAATCTACTGTCTCTGTGTCTCTTTTATATTACGACAGACCAGGTAGATCTACTGTCTCTATTGTATTATGACAGACCAGCTATATCTACTGTCTCTATTATATTATGACAGACCAGCTAGATCTACTGTCTCTATTATGTTAAGACAGACCATCTAAATCTACTGTCTCTGTGTCTCTTTTATATTACGACAGAACAGGTAGATCTACTGTCTCTATTGTATTATGACAGACCAGCTATATCTACTGTCTCTATTATATTACGACAGACCAGCTAGATCTACTGTCTCTATTATATTATGACAGACCAGCTAGATCTACTGTCTCTGTTATGTTAAGACAGACCAGCTAAATCTACTGTCTCTGTGTCTCTTTTATATTACGACAGACCAGGTAGATCTACTGTCTCTATTGTATTATGACAGACCAGCTATATCTACTGTCTCTATTATATTATGACAGACCAGCTAGATCTACTGTCTCTATTATGTTAAGACAGACCATCTAAATCTACTGTCTCTGTGTCTCTTTTATATTACGACAGAACAGGTAGATCTACTGTCTCTATTGTATTATGACAGACCAGCTATATCTACTGTCTCTATTATATTACGACAGACCAGCTAGATCTACTGTCTCTATTGTATTATGACAGACCAGCTAGATCTACTGTCTCTGTGTCTCTATTATATTACGACAGACCAGCTAGATCTACTGTCTCTATTGTATTATGACAGACCAGCTAGATCTACTGTCTCTATCATATTATGAAAGACCAGCTAGACCTACTGTCTCGATTGTATTATGACAGACCAGCTAAATCTACTGTCTCTATTATATTTTGACAGACCAGCTAGATCTACTTTCTCTATTATATTATGACAGACCAGCTAAATCTACTCTATCTATGTCTCTATGTCTCTATTATATTATGACAGACCAGCTAGATCTACTGTCTCTATTATGTTAAGACAGACCAGCTAAATCCACTGTCTCTGTGTCTCTATTATATTTCGACAGACCAGCTAGATCTACTGTCTCTATTGTATTATGACAGACCAGCTAGATCTACTGTCTCTATTATATTATGGCAGACCAGCTAGAGCTACTGTCTCGATTGTATTATGACAGACCAGCTAGATCTACTGTCTCTATTGTATTATGACAGACCAGCTAGATCTACTGTCTCGACTGTATTATGACAGACCGGCTAGATCTACTGTCTCTATTATGTTAAGACAGACCAGCTATATCCACTGTCTCTGTGTCTCTATTATATTTCGACAGACCAGCTAGATCTACTGTCTCTATTGTATTATGACAGACCAGCTAGATCTACTGTCTCTATTATATTATGGCAGACCAGCTAGAGCTACTGTCTCGATTGTATTATGACAGACCAGCTAGATCTACTGTCTCGACTGTATTATGACAGACCGGCTAGATCTACTGTCTCGATTGTATTATGACATACCAGCTAAATCTACTGTCTTTATGTCTCTATTATATTATGACATACCAGCTAGATCTTCTGTCTCTATTATATTATGACAGACCAGCTAGACCTTCTGTCTCGATTGTATTATGAAAGACCAGCTAAATCTACTGTCTCTATGTCTCTATTATATTATGTCATACCAGCTTGATCTTCTGTCTCTATTATATTATGACATACCAGCTAGATCTACTGTCTCTATTATATTATGACAGACCAGCTAGATCTACTGTCTCTATTATATTATGACAGACCAGCTAGATCTACTGTCTCTATTATATTATGACAGACCAGCTAGACCTACTGTCTCGATTGTATTGTGACAGACCAGCTAAATCTACTGTCTCTATTGTATTATGACAGACCAGCTAGATCTACTGTCCTGATTGTATTATGACAGACCAGCTAGATCTACTTTCTCTATTATATTATGACAGACCAGCTAAATCTACTGTATATATGTCTCTATGTCTCTATTATATTAGGACAGACCAGCTAGATCTACTGTCTCTACTATATTATGACAGACCAGCTAAATCTACTGTCTCTATGTCTCTATTATATTACGACATACCAGCTAGATCTACTTTCTCTATTATATTATGACATACCAGCTAGATCTACTGTCTCTATTATATTATGACAGACCACCTAGATCTACTGTCTCTATTATATTATGACAGACCAGCTAAATCTACTCTCTATGTCTCTATTATATTTTGACAGACCAGGTAGATCTACTGTCTCTATGTCTCTATTGTATTATGACATACCAGCTAGATCTACTGTTTCTATTGTTTTATGGCAGACCAGCTAGATCTACTGTCTCTATTGTATTATGACAGACAAGCTATTTCTACTGTCTCTATGTCTCTATTATATTATGACATACCAGCTAGATCTACTGTCTCTATTATATTATGACAGACCAGCTAGATCTACTGTCTCGATTATATTATGACAGACCAGCTAGATCTACTCTCTATGTCTCTATTATATTTTGACAGACCAGGTAGATCTACTGTCTCTATGTCTCTATTGTATTATGACAGACCAGCTAGATCTCCTGTCTCTATTGTATTATGACAGACCAGCTAGATCTACTGTCTCTATTGTTTTATGACAGACCGGCTAGATCTACTGTCTCTATTATATTATGGCAGACCAGCTAGATCTACTGTCTCTATTACATTATGACAGAACATCTAAATCTACTGTCTCTTTGTCTCTATTATATTATGACAGACCAGCTAGATCTACTGTCTCTATTATATTATGGCAGACCAGCTAGAGCTACTGTCTCGATTGTATTATGACAGACCAGCTAGATCTACTGTCTCTATTGTATTATGACAGACCAGCTAGATCTACTGTCTCGACTGTATTATGACAGACCGGCTAGATCTACTGTCTCGATTGTATTATGACATACCAGCTAAATCTACTGTCTTTATGTCTCTATTATATTATGACATACCAGCTAGATCTTCTGTCTCTATTATATTATGACAGACCAGCTAGACCTTCTGTCTCG
This sequence comes from Oncorhynchus mykiss, assembly GCF_057628025.1. Taxonomy (NCBI): domain Eukaryota; kingdom Metazoa; phylum Chordata; class Actinopteri; order Salmoniformes; family Salmonidae; genus Oncorhynchus; species Oncorhynchus mykiss. The sequence goes on from NC_143043.1 coordinate 58,150,656, forward strand.
ATTGTATTATGACAGACCAGCCAAATCTACTGTCTCTATTATATTTTGATAGACCAGGTAGATCTACTGTCTTTATTGTATTATGACAGACCAGCTAGATCTACTGTCTCTATTGTATTATGACAGACCAGCTAGATCTACTGTCTCGACTGTATTATGACAGATCGGCTAGATCTACTGTCTCTATTGTATTATGACATACCAGCTAAATCTACTGTCTTTATGTCTCTATTATATTATGACATACCAGCTAGATCTTCTGTCTCTATTATATTATGACAGACCAGCTAGACCTTCTGTCTCGATTGTATTATGGCAGACCAGCTAGAGCTATTGTCTCGATTGTATTATGACAGACCAGCTAGATCTACTGTCTCTATTGTATTATGACAGACCAGCTAGATCTACTGTCCTGATTGTATTATGACAGACCAGCTAGATCTACTTCCTCTATTATATTATGACAGACCAGCTAAATCTACTGTCTCTATGTCTCTATGTCTCTATTATATTCTGACAGACCAGCTAGATCTACTGTCTCTGTTATGTTAAGACAGACCAGCTAAATCTACTGTCTCTGTGTCTCTTTTATATTACGACAGACCAGGTAGATCTACTGTCTCTATTGTATTATGACAGACCAGCTATATCTACTGTCTCTATTATATTATGACAGACCAGCTAGATCTACTGTCTCTATTATGTTAAGACAGACCATCTAAATCTACTGTCTCTGTGTCTCTTTTATATTACGACAGAACAGGTAGATCTACTGTCTCTATTGTATTATGACAGACCAGCTATATCTACTGTCTCTATTATATTACGACAGACCAGCTAGATCTACTGTCTCTATTATATTATGACAGACCAGCTAGATCTACTGTCTCTGTTATGTTAAGACAGACCAGCTAAATCTACTGTCTCTGTGTCTCTTTTATATTACGACAGACCAGGTAGATCTACTGTCTCTATTGTATTATGACAGACCAGCTATATCTACTGTCTCTATTATATTATGACAGACCAGCTAGATCTACTGTCTCTATTATGTTAAGACAGACCATCTAAATCTACTGTCTCTGTGTCTCTTTTATATTACGACAGAACAGGTAGATCTACTGTCTCTATTGTATTATGACAGACCAGCTATATCTACTGTCTCTATTATATTACGACAGACCAGCTAGATCTACTGTCTCTATTGTATTATGACAGACCAGCTAGATCTACTGTCTCTGTGTCTCTATTATATTACGACAGACCAGCTAGATCTACTGTCTCTATTGTATTATGACAGACCAGCTAGATCTACTGTCTCTATCATATTATGAAAGACCAGCTAGACCTACTGTCTCGATTGTATTATGACAGACCAGCTAAATCTACTGTCTCTATTATATTTTGACAGACCAGCTAGATCTACTTTCTCTATTATATTATGACAGACCAGCTAAATCTACTCTATCTATGTCTCTATGTCTCTATTATATTATGACAGACCAGCTAGATCTACTGTCTCTATTATGTTAAGACAGACCAGCTAAATCCACTGTCTCTGTGTCTCTATTATATTTCGACAGACCAGCTAGATCTACTGTCTCTATTGTATTATGACAGACCAGCTAGATCTACTGTCTCTATTATATTATGGCAGACCAGCTAGAGCTACTGTCTCGATTGTATTATGACAGACCAGCTAGATCTACTGTCTCTATTGTATTATGACAGACCAGCTAGATCTACTGTCTCGACTGTATTATGACAGACCGGCTAGATCTACTGTCTCTATTGTATTATGACATACCAGCTAAATCTACTGTCTTTATGTCTCTATTATATTATGACATACCAGCTAGATCTTCTGTCTCTATTATATTATGACAGACCAGCTAGACCTTCTGTCTCGATTGTATTATGACAGACCAGCCAAATCTACTGTCTCTATTATATTTTGATAGACCAGGTAGATCTACTGTCTTTATTGTATTATGACAGACCAGCTAGATCTACTGTCCTGATTGTATTATGACAGACCAGCTAGATCTACTTCCTCTATTATATTATGACAGACCAGCTAAATCTACTGTCTCTATGTCTCTATGTCTCTATTATATTCTGACAGACCAGCTAGATCTACTTTCTCTATTATATTATGACAGACCAGCTAAATCTACTGTATCTATGTCTCAATGTCTCTATTATATTATGACAGACCAGCTAGATCTACTGTCTCTGTTATGTTAAGACAGACCAGCTAAATCTACTGTCTCTGTGTCTCTTTTATATTACAACAGACCAGGTAGATCTACTGTCTCTATTGTATTATGACAGACCAGCTATATCTACTGTCTCTATTATATTATGACAGACCAGCTAGATCTACTGTCTCTATTATGTTAAGACAGACCATCTAAATCTACTGTCTCTGTGTCTCTTTTATATTACGACAGACCAGCTAGATCTACTGTCTCTATTGTATTATGACAGACCAGCTAGATCTACTGTCTCTGTGTCTCTATTATATTACGACAGACCAGCTAGATCTACTGTCTCTATTGTATTATGACAGACCAGCTAGATCTACTGTCTCTATCATATTATGAAAGACCAGCTAGACCTACTGTCTCGATTGTATTATGACAGACCAGCTAAATCTACTGTCTCTATTATATTTTGACAGACCAGCTAGATCTACTTTCTCTATTATATTATGACAGACCAGCTAAATCTACTCTATCTATGTCTCTATGTCTCTATTATATTATGACAGACCAGCTAGATCTACTGTCTCTATTATGTTAAGACAGACCAGCTAAATCCACTGTCTCTGTGTCTCTATTATATTTCGACAGACCAGCTAGATCTACTGTCTCTATTGTATTATGACAGACCAGCTAGATCTACTGTCTCTATTATATTATGGCAGACCAGCTAGAGCTACTGTCTCGATTGTATTATGACAGACCAGCTAGATCTACTGTCTCTATTGTATTATGACAGACCAGCTAGATCTACTGTCTCGACTGTATTATGACAGACCGGCTAGATCTACTGTCTCTATTGTATTATGACATACCAGCTAAATCTACTGTCTTTATGTCTCTATTATATTATGACATACCAGCTAGATCTTCTGTCTCTATTATATTATGACAGACCAGCTAGACCTTCTGTCTCGATTGTATTATGACAGACCAGCCAAATCTACTGTCTCTATTATATTTTGATAGACCAGGTAGATCTACTGTCTTTATTGTATTATGACAGACCAGCTAGATCTACTGTCCTGATTGTATTATGACAGACCAGCTAGATCTACTTCCTCTATTATATTATGACAGACCAGCTAAATCTACTGTCTCTATGTCTCTATGTCTCTATTATATTCTGACAGACCAGCTAGATCTACTTTCTCTATTATATTATGACAGACCAGCTAAATCTACTGTATCTATGTCTCAATGTCTCTATTATATTATGACAGACCAGCTAGATCTACTGTCTCTGTTATGTTAAGACAGACCAGCTAAATCTACTGTCTCTGTGTCTCTTTTATATTACAACAGACCAGGTAGATCTACTGTCTCTATTGTATTATGACAGACCAGCTATATCTACTGTCTCTATTATATTATGACAGACCAGCTAGATCTACTGTCTCTATTATGTTAAGACAGACCATCTAAATCTACTGTCTCTGTGTCTCTTTTATATTACGACAGACCAGCTAGATCTACTGTCCCTATTGTATTATGACAGACCAGCTAGATCTACTGTCTCTATTATATTATGGCAGACCAGCTAGATCTACTGTCTCGATTGTATTATGACAGACCAGCTAGATCTACTGTCTCTATTGTATTATGACAGACCAGCTAGATCTACTGTCTCGACTGTATTATGACAGACCAGCTAGATCTACTGTCTCTATTATATTATGACAGACCAGCTAAATCTACTGTCTCTATTGTATTATGACAGACCGGCTAGATCTACTGTCTCTATTGTATTATGACAGACCAGCTAAATCTACTCTATCTACGTCTCTATGTCTCTATTATATTATGACAGACCAGCTAGATCTTCTGTCTCTATTATAGTATGACAGACCAGCTAGACTTTCTGTCTCGATTGTATTATGACAGACAAATTAGACCTACTGTCTCGATTGTATTATGACAGACCAGCTAAATCTACTGTCTCTATTATATTTTGACAGACCAGGTAGATCTACTGTCTCTATTGTATTATGACAGACCAGCTAGATCTACTGTCTCTATAATATTATGACAGACCATCTAGATCTACTGTCTCTGTGTCTCTATTATATTACGACAGACCAGCTAGATCTACTGTCTCTATTGTATTATGACAGACCAGCTAGATCTACTGTACCTATTATATTATGACAGACCAGCTAGATCTACTGTCTCTATTATGTTAAGACAGACCAGCTAAATCTACTGTCTCTGTGTCTCTATTATATTAAGACAGACCAGCTAGATCTACTGTCTCTATTGTATTATGACAGACCAGCTAGATCTACTGTCTCTATTATATTATGGCAGACCAGCTAGATCTACTGTCTCTATTATATTATGACAGACCAGCTAAATCTACTGTCTCTATTGTATTATAACAGACCGGCTAGATCGACTGTCTCTATTGTATTATGACAGACCAGCTAAATCTACTGTTTCTATGTCTCTATTATATTATGACATACCAGCTAGATCTTCTGACTCTATTATATTATGACAGACCACCTAGACCTTCTGTCTCGATTGTATTATAACAGACAAGCTAGACCTACTGTCTCGATTGTATTATGACAGACCAGCTAAATCTATTGTCTCTATTATATTTTGACAGATCAGGTAGATCTACTGTCTCTATTGTATTATGACAGACCAGCTAGATCTACTGTCTCTATTATATTATGACAGACCAGCTAGACCTACTGTCTCGAATGTATTATGACAGACCAGCTAAATCTACTGTCTCTATTATATTTTGACAGACCAGCTAGATCTACTTTCTCTATTATATTATGACAGACCAGCTAAATCTACTGTCTCTATTATGTTAAGACAGACCAGCTAAATCTACTGTCTCTATGTCTCTATTATATTATGACAGACCAGCTAGCTCTACTGTCTCTATTATGTTAAGACAGACCAGCTAAATCCACTGTCTCTGTGTCTCTATTATATTTCGACAGACCAGCTAGATCTACTGTCTCTATTGTATTATGACAGACCAGCTAGATCTACTGTCTCTATTATATTATGACAGACCAGCTAGATCTACTGTCTCTATTATGTTAAGACAGACCAGCTAAATCTACTGTCTCTGTGTCTCTATTATATTACGACAGACCAGCTAGATCTACTGTCTCTATTGTATTATGACAGACCAGCTAGATCTACTGTCTCTATTATATTATGACAGACCAGCTAGATCTACTGTCTCTATTATATTATGACAGACCAGCTAAATCTACTGTCTCTATTGTATTATGACAGACCGGCTAGATCTACTGTCTCTATTGTATTATGACAGACCAGCTAAATCTACTCTATCTACGTCTCTATGTCTCTATTATATTATGACAGACCAGCTAGATCTTCTGTCTCTATTATAGTATGACAGACCAGCTAGACTTTCTGTCTCGATTGTATTATGACAGACAAGCTAGACCTACTGTCTCGATTGTATTATGACAGACCAGCTAAATCTACTGTCTCTATTATATTTTGTCAGACCAGGTAGATCTACTGTCTCTATTGTATTATGACAGACCAGCTAGATCTACTGTCTCTATAATATTATGACAGACCATCTAGATCTACTGTCTCTGTGTCTCTATTATATTACGACAGACCAGCTAGATCTACTGTCTCTATTGTATTATGACAGACCAGCTAGATCTACTGTCCCTATTATATTATGACAGACCAGCTAGATCTACTGTCTCTATTATGTTAAGACAGACCAGCTAAATCTACTGTCTCTGTGTCTCTATTATATTAAGACAGACCAGCTAGATCTACTGTCTCTATTGTATTATGACAGACGAGCTAGATCTACTGTCTCTATTATATTATGGCAGACCAGCTAGATCTACTGTCTCTATTATATTATGACAGACCAGCTAAATCTACTGTCTCTATTGTATTATAACAGACCGGCTAGATCTACTGTCTCTATTGTATTATGACAGACCAGCTAGATCTACTGTCTCTATTGTATTATGACAGACCAGCTAGATCTACTGTCTCTATTATATTATGGCAGACCAGCTAGATCTACTGTCTCGAGTGTATTATGACAGACCAGCTAGATCTACTGTCTCGATTGTATTATGACAGACCAGCTAGATCTACTGTCTCTGTTATGTTAAGACAGACAAGCTAAATCTACTGTCTCTGTGTCTCTATTATATTACGACAGACCAGCTAGATCTACTGTCTCTATTGTATTATGACAGACCAGCTAGATCTACTGTCTCTATTATATTATGACAGACCAGCTAGATCTACTGTCTCTATTATGTTAAGACAGACCAGCTAAATCTTCTGTCTCTGTGTCTCTTTTATATTACGACAGACCAGCTAGATCTACTGTCTCTATTGTATTTTGACAGACCTGCTAGATCTACTGTCTCTATTATATTATGGCAGACCAGCTAGATCTACTGTCTCTATTATGTTATGACAGACCAGCTAAATCTACTGTCTCTATGTCTCTATTATATTATGGCATACCAGCTAGATCTTCTGTCTCTATTATATTATGACAGACCAGGTAGATCTACTTTCTCTATTGTATTATGACAGACCAGCTAGATCTACTGTCTCTATTGTATTATGACAGACCAGCTAGATCTACTGTCTCTATTATATTATGGCAGACCAGCTAGATCTACTGTCTATATTATATTATGACAGACCAGCTAAATCTACTGTCTCTATGTCTCTATGTCTCTATTATATTATGACAGACCAGCTAGATCTACTTTCTCTATTATATTATGACAGACCAGCTAAATCTACTGTATCTATGTCTCTATGTCTCTATTATATTATGACAGACCAGCTAGATCTACTTTCTCTATTATATTATGACAGACCAGCTAAATCTACTGTATCTATGTCTCTATGTCTCTATTATATTATGACAGACCAGCTAGATCTACTGTCTCTATTGTATTATGACAGACCAGCTAGATCTAATGTCTCTATTATATTATGGCAGACCAGCTAGATCTAATGTCTCTATTATATTATGGCAGACCAGCTAGATCTACTGTCTCTATTACATTATGACATACCAGCTGGATCTACTGTCTTGATTGTATTATGACAGACCAGCTAGATCTACTGTCTCTATTATATTATGACAGACCAGCTAGATCTACTGTCTCTATTGTATTATGACAGATCAGCTAGATCTTCTGTCTCTATTATATTATGGCAGACCAGCTAGATCTACTGTCTCTATTATATTATGACAGACCAGCTAATACTACTGTATCAATGTCTCTATGTCTCTATTATATTATGACAGACAAGCTAGATCTACTGTCTCTATTATATTATGACAGACCAGCTAAATCTACTGTCTCTATTATATCATGACAGACCAGCTAGATCTACTGTCTCTATTATATTATGACAGACCAGCTAAATCTACTGTATCTATGTCTCTATTATATTATGACATACCAGCTAGATCTACTGTCTCTATTATATTATGACAGACCAGCTAGATCTACTGTCTCTATTGTATTATGACAGACCAGCTAGATCTACTGTCCTGGTTGTATTATGACAAACCAGCTAGATCTACTTTCTCTATTATCTTATGACAGACCAGCTAAATCTACTGTATCTATGTCTCTATGTCTCTATTATATTATGACAGACCAGCTAGATCTACTGTCTCTATTATGTTAAGACAGACCAGCTAAATCTACTGTCTCTATGTCTCTATTATATTACGACAGACCAGCTAGATCTACTGTCTCTATTGTATCATGACAGACCAGCTAGATCTACTGTCTCTATTATATTATGGCAGACCAGCTAGATCTACTGTCTCGATTGTATTATGACAGACCAGCTAAATCTACTGTATCTATGTCTCTATGTCTCTATTATATTACGACAGACCAGCTAGATCTACTGTCTCTATTGTATTATGACAGACCAGCTAGATCTACTGTCTCTATTATATTATGGCAGACCAGCTAGATCTACTGTCTCTATTGTATTACGACAGACCAGCTAGATCTACTGTCCTGATTGTATTATGACAGACCAGCTAGATCTACTTTCTCTATTATATTATGACAGACCAGCTAAATCTACTGTATCTATGTCTCTATGTCTCTATTATATTATGACAGACCAGCTAGATCTACTGTCTCTATTATATTAAGACAGACCATCTAAATCTACTGTCTCTATGTCTCTATTATATTACGACAGACCAGCTAGAGCTACTGTCTCTATTGTATTATGACAGACCAGCTAGATCTACTGTCTCTATTATATTATGGCAGACCAGCTAGATCTACTGTCTCGATTGTATTATGACAGACCAGCTAGATCTACTGTCTCTATTATATGTTGACAGACCAGCTAGATCTACTTTCTCTATTGTATTATGACAGACCAGCTAGATCTACTGTCTCTATGTCTCGATTATATTACGACAGACCAGCTAGATCTACTGTCTCTATTGTATTATGACAGACCAGCTAGATCTACTGTCTCTATTATATTATGGCAGACCAGCTTGATCTACTGTCTCTATTATATTATGACAGACCAGCTAAATCTACTGTATCTATGTCTCTATGTCTCTATTATATTATGACAGACCAGCTAGATCTACTGTCTCTGTTATGTTAAGACAGACCAGCTAAATCTACTGTCTCTGTGTCTCTTTTATATTACAACAGACCAGGTAGATCTACTGTCTCTATTGTATTATGACAGACCAGCTATATCTACTGTCTCTATTATATTATGACAGACCAGCTAGATCTACTGTCTCTATTATGTTAAGACAGACCATCTAAATCTACTGTCTCTGTGTCTCTTTTATATTAAGACAGACCAGCTAGATCTACTGTCCCTATTGTATTATGACAGACCAGCTAGATCTACTGTCTCTATTATATTATGGCAGACCAGCTAGATCTACTGTCTCGATTGTATTATGACAGACCAGCTAGATCTACTGTCTCTATTGTATTATGACAGACCAGCTAGATCTACTGTCTCGACTGTATTATGACAGACCAGCTAGATCTACTGTCTCTATTATATTATGACAGACCAGCTAAATCTACTGTCTCTATTGTATTATGACAGACCGGCTAGATCTACTGTCTCTATTGTATTATGACAGACCAGCTAAATCTACTCTATCTACGTCTCTATGTCTCTATTATATTATGACAGACCAGCTAGATCTTCTGTCTCTATTATAGTATGACAGACCAGCTAGACTTTCTGTCTCGATTGTATTATGACAGACAAATTAGACCTACTGTCTCGATTGTATTATGACAGACCAGCTAAATCTACTGTCTCTATTATATTTTGACAGACCAGGTAGATCTACTGTCTCTATTGTATTATGACAGACCAGCTAGATCTACTGTCTCTATAATATTATGACAGACCATCTAGATCTACTGTCTCTGTGTCTCTATTATATTACGACAGACCAGCTAGATCTACTGTCTCTATTGTATTATGACAGACCAGCTAGATCTACTGTCCCTATTATATTATGACAGACCAGCTAGATCTACTGTCTCTATTATGTTAAGACAGACCAGCTAAATCTACTGTCTCTGTGTCTCTATTATATTAAGACAGACCAGCTAGATCTACTGTCTCTATTGTATTATGACAGACCAGCTAGATCTACTGTCTCTATTATATTATGGCAGACCAGCTAGATCTACTGTCTCTATTATATTATGACAGACCAGCTAAATCTACTGTCTCTATTGTATTATAACAGACCGGCTAGATCTACTGTCTCTATTGTATTATGACAGACCAGCTAAATCTACTGTTTCTATGTCTCTATTATATTATGACATACCAGCTAGATCTTCTGACTCTATTATATTATGACAGACCACCTAGACCTTCTGTCTCGATTGTATTATAACAGACAAGCTAGACCTACTGTCTCGATTGTATTATGACAGACCAGCTAAATCTATTGTCTCTATTATATTTTGACAGATCAGGTAGATCTACTGTCTCTATTGTATTATGACAGACCAGCTAGATCTACTGTCTCTATTATATTATGACAGACCAGCTAGACCTACTGTCTCGAATGTATTATGACAGACCAGCTAAATCTACTGTCTCTATTATATTTTGACAGACCAGCTAGATCTACTTTCTCTATTATATTATGACAGACCAGCTAAATCTACTGTCTCTATTATGTTAAGACAGACCAGCTAAATCTACTGTCTCTATGTCTCTATTATATTATGACAGACCAGCTAGCTCTACTGTCTCTATTATGTTAAGACAGACCAGCTAAATCCACTGTCTCTGTGTCTCTATTATATTACGACAGACCAGCTAGATCTACTGTCTCTATTGTATTATGACAGACCAGCTAGATCTACTATCTCTATTATATTATGACAGACCAGCTAGATCTACTGTCTCTATTATATTATGACAGACCAGCTAAATCTACTGTCTCTATTGTATTATGACAGACCGGCTAGACCTACTGTCTCGAATGTATTATGACAGACCAGCTAAATCTACTGTCTCTATTATATTTTGACAGACCAGCTAGATCTACTTTCTCTATTATAGTATGACAGACCAGCTAAATCTACTGTCTCTATTATGTTAAGACAGACCAGCTAAATCTACTGTCTCTATGTCTCTATTATATTATGACAGACCAGCTAGCTCTACTGTCTCTATTATGTTAAGACAGACCAGCTAAATCCACTGTCTCTGTGTCTCTATTATATTACGACAGACCAGCTAGATCTACTGTCTCTATTGTATTATGACAGACCAGCTAGATCTACTATCTCTATTATATTATGACAGACCAGCTAGATCTACTGTCTCTATTATATTATGACAGACCAGCTAAATCTACTGTCTCTATTGTATTATGACAGACCGGCTAGATCTACTGTCTCTATTGTATTATGACAGACCAGCTAAATCTACTCTATCTACGTCTCTATGTCTCTATTATATTATGACAGACCAGCTAGATCTTCTGTCTCTATTATAGTATGACAGACCAGCTAGACTTTCTGTCTCGATTGTATTATGACAGACAAGCTAGACCTACTGTCTCGATTGTATTATGACAGACCAGCTAAATCTACTGTCTCTATTATATTTTGTCAGACCAGGTAGATCTACTGTCTCTATTGTATTATGACAGACCAGCTAGATCTACTGTCTCTATAATATTATGACAGACCATCTAGATCTACTGTCTCTGTGTCTCTATTATATTACGACAGACCAGCTAGATCTACTGTCTCTATTGTATTATGACAGACCAGCTAGATCTACTGTCCCTATTATATTATGACAGACCAGCTAGATCTACTGTCTCTATTATGTTAAGACAGACCAGCTAAATCTACTGTCTCTGTGTCTCTATTATATTAAGACAGACCAGCTAGATCTACTGTCTCTATTGTATTATGACAGACGAGCTAGATCTACTGTCTCTATTATATTATGGCAGACCAGCTAGATCTACTGTCTCTATTATATTATGACAGACCAGCTAAATCTACTGTCTCTATTGTATTATAACAGACCGGCTAGATCTACTGTCTCTATTGTATTATGACAGACCAGCTAGATCTACTGTCTCTATTGTATTATGACAGACCAGCTAGATCTACTGTCTCTATTATATTATGGCAGACCAGCTAGATCTACTGTCTCGAGTGTATTATGACAGACCAGCTAGATCTACTGTCTCGATTGTATTATGACAGACCAGCTAGATCTACTGTCTCTGTTATGTTAAGACAGACCAGCTAAATCTACTGTCTCTGTGTCTCTATTATATTACGACAGACCAGCTAGATCTACTGTCTCTATTGTATTATGACAGACCAGCTAGATCTACTGTCTCTATTATATTATGACAGACCAGCTAGATCTACTGTCTCTATTATGTTAAGACAGACCAGCTAAATCTTCTGTCTCTGTGTCTCTTTTATATTACGACAGACCAGCTAGATCTACTGTCTCTATTGTATTTTGACAGACCTGCTAGATCTACTGTCTCTATTATATTATGGCAGACCAGCTAGATCTACTGTCTCTATTATGTTATGACAGACCAGCTAAATCTACTGTCTCTATGTCTCTATTATATTATGGCATACCAGCTAGATCTTCTGTCTCTATTATATTATGACAGACCAGGTAGATCTACTTTCTCTATTGTATTATGACAGACCAGCTAGATCTACTGTCTCTATTGTATTATGACAGACCAGCTAGATCTACTGTCTCTATTATATTATGGCAGACCAGCTAGATCTACTGTCTATATTATATTATGACAGACCAGCTAAATCTACTGTCTCTATGTCTCTATGTCTCTATTATATTATGACAGACCAGCTAGATCTACTTTCTCTATTATATTATGACAGACCAGCTAAATCTACTGTATCTATGTCTCTATGTCTCTATTATATTATGACAGACCAGCTAGATCTACTGTCTCTATTGTATTATGACAGACCAGCTAGATCTAATGTCTCTATTATATTATGGCAGACCAGCTAGATCTAATGTCTCTATTATATTATGGCAGACCAGCTAGATCTACTGTCTCTATTACATTATGACATACCAGCTGGATCTACTGTCTTGATTGTATTATGACAGACCAGCTAGATCTACTGTCTCTATTATATTATGACAGACCAGCTAGATATACTGTCTCTATTGTATTATGACAGATCAGCTAGATCTTCTGTCTCTATTATATTATGGCAGACCAGCTAGATCTACTGTCTCTATTGTATTATGACAGACCAGCTAATACTACTGTATCAATGTCTCTATGTCTCTATTATATTATGACAGACAAGCTAGATCTACTGTCTCTATTATATTATGACAGACCAGCTAAATCTACTGTCTCTATTATATCATGACAGACCAGCTAGATCTACTGTCTCTATTATATTATGACAGACCAGCTAAATCTACTGTATCTATGTCTCTATTATATTATGACATACCAGCTAGATCTACTGTCTCTATTATATTATGACAGACCAGCTAGATCTACTGTCTCTATTGTATTATGACAGACCAGCTAGATCTACTGTCCTGGTTGTATTATGACAAACCAGCTAGATCTACTTTCTCTATTATCTTATGACAGACCAGCTAAATCTACTGTATCTATGTCTCTATGTCTCTATTATATTATGACAGACCAGCTAGATCTACTGTCTCTATTATGTTAAGACAGACCAGCTAAATCTACTGTCTCTATGTCTCTATTATATTACGACAGACCAGCTAGATCTACTGTCTCTATTGTATCATGACAGACCAGCTAGATCTACTGTCTCTATTATATTATGGCAGACCAGCTAGATCTACTGTCTCGATTGTATTATGACAGACCAGCTAAATCTACTGTATCTATGTCTCTATGTCTCTATTATATTACGACAGACCAGCTAGATCTACTGTCTCTATTGTATTATGACAGACCAGCTAGATCTACTGTCTCTATTATATTATGGCAGACCAGCTAGATCTACTGTCTCTATTGTATTACGACAGACCAGCTAGATCTACTGTCCTGATTGTATTATGACAGACCAGCTAGATCTAATGTCTCTATTATATTATGGCAGACCAGCTAGATCTAATGTCTCTATTATATTATGGCAGACCAGCTAGATCTACTGTCTCTATTACATTATGACATACCAGCTGGATCTACTGTCTTGATTGTATTATGACAGACCAGCTAGATCTACTGTCTCTATTATATTATGACAGACCAGCTAGATATACTGTCTCTATTGTATTATGACAGATCAGCTAGATCTTCTGTCTCTATTATATTATGGCAGACCAGCTAGATCTACTGTCTCTATTGTATTATGACAGACCAGCTAATACTACTGTATCAATGTCTCTATGTCTCTATTATATTATGACAGACAAGCTAGATCTACTGTCTCTATTATATTATGACAGACCAGCTAAATCTACTGTCTCTATTATATCATGACAGACCAGCTAGATCTACTGTCTCTATTATATTATGACAGACCAGCTAAATCTACTGTATCTATGTCTCTATTATATTATGACATACCAGCTAGATCTACTGTCTCTATTATATTATGACAGACCAGCTAGATCTACTGTCTCTATTGTATTATGACAGACCAGCTAGATCTACTGTCCTGGTTGTATTATGACAAACCAGCTAGATCTACTTTCTCTATTATCTTATGACAGACCAGCTAAATCTACTGTATCTATGTCTCTATGTCTCTATTATATTATGACAGACCAGCTAGATCTACTGTCTCTATTATGTTAAGACAGACCAGCTAAATCTACTGTCTCTATGTCTCTATTATATTACGACAGACCAGCTAGATCTACTGTCTCTATTGTATCATGACAGACCAGCTAGATCTACTGTCTCTATTATATTATGGCAGACCAGCTAGATCTACTGTCTCGATTGTATTATGACAGACCAGCTAAATCTACTGTATCTATGTCTCTATGTCTCTATTATATTACGACAGACCAGCTAGATCTACTGTCTCTATTGTATTATGACAGACCAGCTAGATCTACTGTCTCTATTATATTATGGCAGACCAGCTAGATCTACTGTCTCTATTGTATTACGACAGACCAGCTAGATCTACTGTCCTGATTGTATTATGACAGACCAGCTAGATCTACTTTCTCTATTATATTATGACAGACCAGCTAAATCTACTGTATCTATGTCTCTATGTCTCTATTATATTATGACAGACCAGCTAGATCTACTGTCTCTATTATATTAAGACAGACCATCTAAATCTACTGTCTCTATGTCTCTATTATATTACGACAGACCAGCTAGATCTACTGTCTCTATTGTATTATGACAGACCAGCTAGATCTACTGTCTCTATTATATTATGGCAGACCAGCTAGATCTACTGTCTCGATTGTATTATGACAGACCAGCTAGATCTACTGTCTCTATTATATGTTGACAGACCAGCTAGATCTACTTTCTCTATTGTATTATGACAGACCAGCTAGATCTACTGTCTCTATGTCTCGATTATATTACGACAGACCAGCTAGATCTACTGTCTCTATTGTATTATGACAGACCAGCTAGATCTACTGTCTCTATTATATTATGGCAGACCAGCTTGATCTACTGTCTCTATTATATTATGACAGACCAGCTAAATCTACTGTATCTGTGTCTCTATGTCTCTATTATATTATGACAGACCAGCTAGATCTACTGTCTCTATTATATTTTGACAGACCAGGTAGATCTACTGTCTCTATTGTATTATGACAGACCAGCTAGATCTACTATCTCTATTATATTTTGACAGACCAGGTAGATCTAATTTCTCTATTGTATTATGACAGACCAGCTAGATCTACTGTCTCTATTGTATTATGACAGATCAGCTAGATCTACTTTCTCTATTATATTATGACAGACCAGCTAAATCTACTGTCTCTATGTCTCTATGTCTCTATTATATTTTGACAGACCAGGTAGATCTACTTTCTCTATTGTATTATGACAGACCAGCTAGATCTACTGTCTCTATTGTTATAGACAGACCAGCTAGATCTACTTTCTCTATTATATTATGGCAGACCAGCTAAATCTACTGTCTCTATGTCTCTATGTCTCTATTATATTATGACAGACCAGCTAGATCTACTTTCTCTATTATATTATGGCAGACCAGCTAAATCTACTGTCTCTATGTCTCTATTATATTACGACAGACCAGCTAGATCTACTGTCTCTATTGTATTATGACAGACCAGCTAGATCTACTGTCTCTATTATATTATGGCAGACCAGCTAGATCTACGGTCTCTATTATATTATGACAGACCAGCTAAATCTACTGTCTCTATGTCTCTATTATATTACGACAGACCAGCTAAATCTACTGTCTCTATGTCTCTATGTCTCTATTATATTATGACAGACCAGATAGATCTACTGTCTCTATTATATTATGACAGACCAGCTAAATATACTGTCTCTATGTCTCTATTATATTACGACATACCAGCTAGATCTACTGTCTCTATTATATTATGACAGACCAGCTAGATCTACTGTCTCTATTACATTATGACAGACCAGCTAAATCTACTGTCTCTATGTCTCTGTTATATTATGTCATACCAGCTAGATCTTCTGTTTCTATTATATTATGACATACCAGCTAGATCTACTGTCTCTATTATATTATGACAGACCAGCTAGATCTACTGTCTCTATTATATTATGACAGACCAGCTAGACCTACTGTCTCGATTGTATTGTGACAGACCAGCTAAATCTACTGTCTCTATTGTATTATGACAGACCAGCTAGATCTACTGTCCTGATTGTATTATGACAGACCAGCTAGATCTACTTACCCTATTATATTATGACAGACCAGCTAAATCTACTGTATCTATGTCTCTATGTCTCTATTATATTAGGACAGACCAGCTAGATCTACTGTCTCTATTATATTATGACAGACCAACTAAATCTACTGTCTCATTGTCTCTATTATATTACGACATACCAGCTAGATCTACTTTCTCTATTATATTATGACATACCAGCTAGATCTACTGTCTCTATTATATTATGACAGACCAGCTAGATCTACTCTCTCCATTATATTATGACAGACCAGCTAGACCTTCTGTCTCGATTGTATTATGACAGACCAGCCAAATCTACTGTCTCTATTGTATTATGACAGACGAGTAGATCTAATGTCTCTATTATATTATGGCAGACCAGCTAGATCTACTGTCTCTATTATATTATGACATACCAGCTAGATCTACTGTCTCGATTGTATTATGACAGTCCAGCTAGATCTACTGTCTCTATTATATTATGACAGACCAGCTAGATCTACTGTCTCTATTGTATTATGACAGACCAGCTAGATCTACTGTCTCTATTATATTAAGGCAGACCAGCTAAATCTACTGTCTCTATGTCTCGATTATATTACGACAGACCAGCTAGATCTACTGTCTCTATTGTATTATGACAGACCAGCTAGATCTACTGTCTCTATTATATTATGGCAGACCAGCTTGATCTACTGTCTCTATTATATTATGACAGACCAGCTAAATCTACTGTATCTGTGTCTCTATGTCTCTATTATATTATGACAGACCAGCTAGATCTACTGTCTCTATTATATTTTGACAGACCAGGTAGATCTACTGTCTCTATTGTATTATGACAGACCAGCTAGATCTACTATCTCTATTATATTTTTACAGACCAGGTAGATCTAATTTCTCTATTGTATTATGACAGACCAGCTAGATCTACTGTCTCTATTGTATTATGACAGATCAGCTAGATCTACTTTCTCTATTATATTATGACAGACCAGCTAAATCTACTGTCTCTATGTCTCTATGTCTCTATTATATTTTGACAGACCAGGTAGATCTACTTTCTCTATTGTATTATGACAGACCAGCTAGATCTACTGTCTCTATTGTTATAGACAGACCAGCTAGATCTACTTTCTCTATTATATTATGGCAGACCAGCTAAATCTACTGTCTCTATGTCTCTATGTCTCTATTATATTATGACAGACCAGCTAGATCTACTTTCTCTATTATATTATGACAGACCAGCTAAATCTACTGTCTCTATGTCTCTATTATATTACGACAGACCAGCTAAATCTACTGTCTCTATGTCTCTATGTCTCTATTATATTATGACAGACCAGATAGATCTACTGTCTCTATTATATTATGACAGACCAGCTAAATATACTGTCTCTATGTCTCTATTATATTACGACATACCAGCTAGATCTACTGTCTCTATTGTATTATGACAGACCAGCTAGATCTACTGTCTCTATTGTTATAGACAGACCAGCTAGATCTACTTTCTCTATTATATTATGGCAGACCAGCTAAATCTACTGTCTCTATGTCTCTATGTCTCTATTATATTATGACAGACCAGCTAGATCTACTTTCTCTATTATATTATGACAGACCAGCTAAATCTACTGTCTCTATGTCTCTATTATATTACGACAGACCAGCTAAATCTACTGTCTCTATGTCTCTATGTCTCTATTATATTATGACAGACCAGATAGATCTACTGTCTCTATTATATTATGACAGACCAGCTAAATATACTGTCTCTATGTCTCTATTATATTACGACATACCAGCTAGATCTACTGTCTCTATTATATTATGACAGACCAGCTAAATCTACTGTCTCTTTGTCTCTATTACGTTATGACATACCAGCTACATCTACTGTCTCTATTATATTATGACAGACCAGCTAGATCTACTGTCTCTATTACATTATGACAGACCAGCTAAATCTACTGTCTCTATGTCTCTATTATATTATGTCATACCAGCTAGATCTTCTGTCTCTATTATATTATGACATACCAGCTAGATCTACTGTCTCTATTATATTATGACAGACCAGCTAGATCTACTGTCTCTATTATATTATGACAGACCAGCTAGACCTACTGTCTCGATTGTATTGTGACAGACCAGCTAAATCTACTGTCTCTATTGTATTATGACAGACCAGCTAGATCTACTGTCCTGATTGTATTATGACAGACCAGCTAGATCTACTTACCCTATTATATTATGACAGACCAGCTAAATCTACTGTATCTATGTCTCTATGTCTCTATTATATTAGGACAGACCAGCTAGATCTACTGTCTCTATTATATTATGACAGACCAGCTAAATCTACTGTCTCATTGTCTCTATTATATTACGACATACCAGCTAGATCTACTTTCTCTATTATATTATGACATACCAGCTAGATCTACTGTCTCTATTATATTATGACAGACCAGCTAGATCTACTCTCTCCATTATATTATGACAGACCAGCTAGACCTTCTGTCTCGATTGTATTATGACAGACCAGCCAAATCTACTGTCTCTATTATATTTTGATAGACCAGGTAGATCTACTGTCTCTATTGTATTATGACAGACAAGCTAGATCTACTGTCCTGATTATATTATGACAGACCAGCTAGATCTACTTTCTCTATTATATTATGACAGACCAGCTAAATCTACTGTATCTATGTCTCTATGTCTCTATTATATTATGACAGACCAGCTAGATCTACTGTCTCTATTGTATTATGACAGACGAGTAGATCTAATGTCTCTATTATATTATGGCAGACCAGCTAGATCTACTGTCTCTATTATATTATGACATACCAGCTAGATCTACTGTCTCGATTGTATTATGACAGACCAGCTAGATCTACTGTCTCTATTATATTATGACAGACCAGCTAGATCTACTGTCTCTATTGTATTATGACAGACCAGCTAGATCTACTGTCTCTATTATATTAAGGCAGACCAGCTAAATCTACTGTATCTGTGTCTCTATGTCTCTATTATATTATGACAGACCAGCTAGATCTACTTTCTCTATTATATTATGACAGACCAGCTAAATCTACTGTATCTATGTCTCTATGTCTCGATTATATTACGACAGACCAGCTAGATCTACTGTCTCTATTGTATTATGACAGACCAGCTAGATCTACTGTCTCTATTATATTATGGCAGACCAGCTTGATCTACTTTCTCTATTATATTATGACAGACCAGGTAGATCTAATTTCTCTATTGTATTATGACAGACCAGCTAGATCTACTGTCTCTATTGTATTATGACAGATCAGCTAGATCTACTTTCTCTATTATATTATGACAGACCAGCTAAATCTACTGTCTCTATGTCTCTATGTCTCTATTATATTTTGACAGACCAGGTAGATCTACTTTCTCTATTGTATTATGACAGACCAGCTAGATCTACTGTCTCTATTGTTATAGACAGACCAGCTAGATCTACTTTCTCTATTATATTATGGCAGACCAGCTAAATCTACTGTCTCTATGTCTCTATGTCTCTATTATATTATGACAGACCAGCTAGATCGACTTTCTCTATTATATTATGACAGACCAGCTAAATCTACTGTCTCTATGTCTCTATTATATTACGACAGACCAGCTAAATCTACTGTCTCTATGTCTCTATGTCTCTATTATATTATGACATACCAGCTAGATCTACTGTCTCTATTATATTATGACAGACCAGCTAAATCTACTGTCTCTTTGTCTCTATTACGTTATGACATACCAGCTACATCTACTGTCTCTATTATATTATGACAGACCAGCTAAATATACTGTCTCTATGTCTCTATTATATTACGACATACCAGCTAGATCTACTGTCTCTATTGTATTATGACAGACCAGCTAGATCTACTGTCTCTATTGTTATAGACAGACCAGCTAGATCTACTTTCTCTATTATATTATGGCAGACCAGCTAAATCTACTGTCTCTATGTCTCTATGTCTCTATTATATTATGACAGACCAGCTAGATCTACTTTCTCTATTATATTATGACAGACCAGCTAAATCTACTGTCTCTATGTCTCTATTATATTACGACAGACCAGCTAAATCTACTGTCTCTATGTCTCTATGTCTCTATTATATTATGACAGACCAGATAGATCTACTGTCTCTATTATATTATGACAGACCAGCTAAATATACTGTCTCTATGTCTCTATTATATTACGACATACCAGCTAGATCTACTGTCTCTATTATATTATGACAGACCAGCTAAATCTACTGTCTCTTTGTCTCTATTACGTTATGACATACCAGCTACATCTACTGTCTCTATTATATTATGACAGACCAGCTAGATCTACTGTCTCTATTACATTATGACAGACCAGCTAAATCTACTGTCTCTATGTCTCTATTATATTATGTCATACCAGCTAGATCTTCTGTCTCTATTATATTATGACATACCAGCTAGATCTACTGTCTCTATTATATTATGACAGACCAGCTAGATCTACTGTCTCTATTATATTATGACAGACCAGCTAGACCTACTGTCTCGATTGTATTGTGACAGACCAGCTAAATCTACTGTCTCTATTGTATTATGACAGACCAGCTAGATCTACTGTCCTGATTGTATTATGACAGACCAGCTAGATCTACTTACCCTATTATATTATGACAGACCAGCTAAATCTACTGTATCTATGTCTCTATGTCTCTATTATATTAGGACAGACCAGCTAGATCTACTGTCTCTATTATATTATGACAGACCAGCTAAATCTACTGTCTCTATTGTATTATGACAGACCAGCTAGATCTACTGTCTCTATTATATTAAGGCAGACCATCTAGATCTACTGTCTCTATTATATTTTGACAGACCAGGTAGATCTACTGTCTCTATTGTATTATGACAGACCAGCTAGATCTACTATCTCTATTATATTTTTACAGACCAGGTAGATCTAATTTCTCTATTGTATTATGACAGACCAGCTAGATCTACTGTCTCTATTGTATTATGACAGATCAGCTAGATCTACTTTCTCTATTATATTATGACAGACCAGCTAAATCTACTGTCTCTATGTCTCTATGTCTCTATTATATTTTGACAGACCAGGTAGATCTACTTTCTCTATTGTATTATGACAGACCAGCTAGATCTACTGTCTCTATTGTTATAGACAGACCAGCTAGATCTACTTTCTCTATTATATTATGGCAGACCAGCTAAATCTACTGTCTCTATGTCTCTATGTCTCTATTATATTATGACAGACCAGCTAGATCTACTTTCTCTATTATATTATGACAGACCAGCTAAATCTACTGTCTCTATGTCTCTATTATATTACGACAGACCAGCTAAATCTACTGTCTCTATGTCTCTATGTCTCTATTATATTATGACAGACCAGATAGATCTACTGTCTCTATTATATTATGACAGACCAGCTAAATATACTGTCTCTATGTCTCTATTATATTACGACATACCAGCTAGATCTACTGTCTCTATTGTATTATGACAGACCAGCTAGATCTACTGTCTCTATTGTTATAGACAGACCAGCTAGATCTACTTTCTCTATTATATTATGGCAGACCAGCTAAATCTACTGTCTCTATGTCTCTATGTCTCTATTATATTATGACAGACCAGCTAGATCTACTTTCTCTATTATATTATGACAGACCAGCTAAATCTACTGTCTCTATGTCTCTATTATATTACGACAGACCAGCTAAATCTACTGTCTCTATGTCTCTATGTCTCTATTATATTATGACAGACCAGATAGATCTACTGTCTCTATTATATTATGACAGACCAGCTAAATATACTGTCTCTATGTCTCTATTATATTACGACATACCAGCTAGATCTACTGTCTCTATTATATTATGACAGACCAGCTAAATCTACTGTCTCTTTGTCTCTATTACGTTATGACATACCAGCTACATCTACTGTCTCTATTATATTATGACAGACCAGCTAGATCTACTGTCTCTATTACATTATGACAGACCAGCTAAATCTACTGTCTCTATGTCTCTATTATATTATGTCATACCAGCTAGATCTTCTGTCTCTATTATATTATGACATACCAGCTAGATCTACTGTCTCTATTATATTATGACAGACCAGCTAGATCTACTGTCTCTATTATATTATGACAGACCAGCTAGACCTACTGTCTCGATTGTATTGTGACAGACCAGCTAAATCTACTGTCTCTATTGTATTATGACAGACCAGCTAGATCTACTGTCCTGATTGTATTATGACAGACCAGCTAGATCTACTTACCCTATTATATTATGACAGACCAGCTAAATCTACTGTATCTATGTCTCTATGTCTCTATTATATTAGGACAGACCAGCTAGATCTACTGTCTCTATTATATTATGACAGACCAGCTAAATCTACTGTCTCATTGTCTCTATTATATTACGACATACCAGCTAGATCTACTTTCTCTATTATATTATGACATACCAGCTAGATCTACTGTCTCTATTATATTATGACAGACCAGCTAGATCTACTCTCTCCATTATATTATGACAGACCAGCTAGACCTTCTGTCTCGATTGTATTATGACAGACCAGCCAAATCTACTGTCTCTATTATATTTTGATAGACCAGGTAGATCTACTGTCTCTATTGTATTATGACAGACAAGCTAGATCTACTGTCCTGATTATATTATGACAGACCAGCTAGATCTACTTTCTCTATTATATTATGACAGACCAGCTAAATCTACTGTATCTATGTCTCTATGTCTCTATTATATTATGACAGACCAGCTAGATCTACTGTCTCTATTGTATTATGACAGACGAGTAGATCTAATGTCTCTATTATATTATGGCAGACCAGCTAGATCTACTGTCTCTATTATATTATGACATACCAGCTAGATCTACTGTCTCGATTGTATTATGACAGACCAGCTAGATCTACTGTCTCTATTATATTATGACAGACCAGCTAGATCTACTGTCTCTATTGTATTATGACAGACCAGCTAGATCTACTGTCTCTATTATATTAAGGCAGACCAGCTAAATCTACTGTATCTGTGTCTCTATGTCTCTATTATATTATGACAGACCAGCTAGATCTACTTTCTCTATTATATTATGACAGACCAGCTAAATCTACTGTATCTATGTCTCTATGTCTCGATTATATTACGACAGACCAGCTAGATCTACTGTCTCTATTGTATTATGACAGACCAGCTAGATCTACTGTCTCTATTATATTATGGCAGACCAGCTTGATCTACTTTCTCTATTATATTATGACAGACCAGGTAGATCTAATTTCTCTATTGTATTATGACAGACCAGCTAGATCTACTGTCTCTATTGTATTATGACAGATCAGCTAGATCTACTTTCTCTATTATATTATGACAGACCAGCTAAATCTACTGTCTCTATGTCTCTATGTCTCTATTATATTTTGACAGACCAGGTAGATCTACTTTCTCTATTGTATTATGACAGACCAGCTAGATCTACTGTCTCTATTGTTATAGACAGACCAGCTAGATCTACTTTGTCTATTATATTATGGCAGACCAGCTAAATCTACTGTCTCTATGTCTCTATGTCTCTATTATATTATGACAGACCAGCTAGATCGACTTTCTCTATTATATTATGACAGACCAGCTAAATCTACTGTCTCTATGTCTCTATTATATTACGACAGACCAGCTAAATCTACTGTCTCTATGTCTCTATGTCTCTATTATATTATGACATACCAGCTAGATCTACTGTCTCTATTATATTATGACAGACCAGCTAAATCTACTGTCTCTTTGTCTCTATTACGTTATGACATACCAGCTACATCTACTGTCTCTATTATATTATGACAGACCAGCTAAATATACTGTCTCTATGTCTCTATTATATTACGACATACCAGCTAGATCTACTGTCTCTATTGTATTATGACAGACCAGCTAGATCTACTGTCTCTATTGTTATAGACAGATCAGCTAGATCTACTTTCTCTATTATATTATGACAGACCAGCTAAATCTACTGTCTCTATGTCTCTATGTCTCTATTATATTTTGACAGACCAGGTAGATCTACTTTCTCTATTGTATTATGACAGACCAGCTAGATCTACTGTCTCTATTGTTATAGACAGACCAGCTAGATCTACTTTGTCTATTATATTATGGCAGACCAGCTAAATCTACTGTCTCTATGTCTCTATGTCTCTATTATATTATGACAGACCAGCTAGATCGACTTTCTCTATTATATTATGACAGACCAGCTAAATCTACTGTCTCTATGTCTCTATTATATTACGACAGACCAGCTAAATCTACTGTCTCTATGTCTCTATGTCTCTATTATATTATGACATACCAGCTAGATCTACTGTCTCTATTATATTATGACAGACCAGCTAAATCTACTGTCTCTTTGTCTCTATTACGTTATGACATACCAGCTACATCTACTGTCTCTATTATATTATGACAGACCAGCTAAATATACTGTCTCTATGTCTCTATTATATTACGACATACCAGCTAGATCTACTGTCTCTATTGTATTATGACAGACCAGCTAGATCTACTGTCTCTATTGTTATAGACAGACCAGCTAGATCTACTTTCTCTATTATATTATGGCAGACCAGCTAAATCTACTGTCTCTATGTCTCTATGTCTCTATTATATTATGACAGACCAGCTAGATCTACTTTCTCTATTATATTATGACAGACCAGCTAAATCTACTGTCTCTATGTCTCTATTATATTACGACAGACCAGCTAAATCTACTGTCTCTATGTCTCTATGTCTCTATTATATTATGACAGACCAGATAGATCTACTGTCTCTATTATATTATGACAGACCAGCTAAATATACTGTCTCTATGTCTCTATTATATTACGACATACCAGCTAGATCTACTGTCTCTATTATATTATGACAGACCAGCTAAATCTACTGTCTCTTTGTCTCTATTACGTTATGACATACCAGCTACATCTACTGTCTCTATTATATTATGACAGACCAGCTAGATCTACTGTCTCTATTACATTATGACAGACCAGCTAAATCTACTGTCTCTATGTCTCTATTATATTATGTCATACCAGCTAGATCTTCTGTCTCTATTATATTATGACATACCAGCTAGATCTACTGTCTCTATTATATTATGACAGACCAGCTAGATCTACTGTCTCTATTATATTATGACAGACCAGCTAGACCTACTGTCTCGATTGTATTGTGACAGACCAGCTAAATCTACTGTCTCTATTGTATTATGACAGACCAGCTAGATCTACTGTCCTGATTGTATTATGACAGACCAGCTAGATCTACTTACCCTATTATATTATGACAGACCAGCTAAATCTACTGTATCTATGTCTCTATGTCTCTATTATATTAGGACAGACCAGCTAGATCTACTGTCTCTATTATATTATGACAGACCAGCTAAATCTACTGTCTCTATTGTATTATGACAGACCAGCTAGATCTACTGTCTCTATTATATTAAGGCAGACCATCTAGATCTACTGTCTCTGTGTCTCTATTATATTACGACAGACCAGCTAGATCTACTGTCTCTATTGTATTATGACAGACCAGCTAGATCTACTGTCCCTATTATATTATGACAGACCAGCTAGATCTACTGTCTCTATTATGTTAAGACAGACCAGCTAAATCTACTGTCTCTGTGTCTCTATTATATTAAGACAGACCAGCTAGATCTACTGTCTCTATTGTATTATGACAGACCAGCTAGATCTACTGTCTCTATTATATTATGGCAGACCAGCTAGATCTACTGTCTCTATTATATTATGACAGACCAGCTAAATCTACTGTCTCTATTGTATTATAACAGACCGGCTAGATCTACTGTCTCTATTGTATTATGACAGACCAGCTAAATCTACTGTTTCTATGTCTCTATTATATTATGACATACCAGCTAGATCTTCTGACTCTATTATATTATGACAGACCACCTAGACCTTCTGTCTCGATTGTATTATAACAGACAAGCTAGACCTACTGTCTCGATTGTATTATGACAGACCAGCTAAATCTATTGTCTCTATTATATTTTGACAGATCAGGTAGATCTACTGTCTCTATTGTATTATGACAGACCAGCTAGATCTACTGTCTCTATTATATTATGACAGACCAGCTAGACCTACTGTCTCGAATGTATTATGACAGACCAGCTAAATCTACTGTCTCTATTATATTTTGACAGACCAGCTAGATCTACTTTCTCTATTATATTATGACAGACCAGCTAAATCTACTGTCTCTATTATGTTAAGACAGACCAGCTAAATCTACTGTCTCTATGTCTCTATTATATTATGACAGACCAGCTAGCTCTACTGTCTCTATTATGTTAAGACAGACCAGCTAAATCCACTGTCTCTGTGTCTCTATTATATTACGACAGACCAGCTAGATCTACTGTCTCTATTGTATTATGACAGACCAGCTAGATCTACTATCTCTATTATATTATGACAGACCAGCTAGATCTACTGTCTCTATTATATTATGACAGACCAGCTAAATCTACTGTCTCTATTGTATTATGACAGACCGGCTAGACCTACTGTCTCGAATGTATTATGACAGACCAGCTAAATCTACTGTCTCTATTATATTTTGACAGACCAGCTAGATCTACTTTCTCTATTATATTATGACAGACCAGCTAAATCTACTGTCTCTATTATGTTAAGACAGACCAGCTAAATCTACTGTCTCTATGTCTCTATTATATTATGACAGACCAGCTAGCTCTACTGTCTCTATTATGTTAAGACAGACCAGCTAAATCCACTGTCTCTGTGTCTCTATTATATTACGACAGACCAGCTAGATCTACTGTCTCTATTGTATTATGACAGACCAGCTAGATCTACTATCTCTATTATATTATGACAGACCAGCTAGATCTACTGTCTCTATTATATTATGACAGACCAGCTAAATCTACTGTCTCTATTGTATTATGACAGACCGGCTAGATCTACTGTCTCTATTGTATTATGACAGACCAGCTAAATCTACTCTATCTACGTCTCTATGTCTCTATTATATTATGACAGACCAGCTAGATCTTCTGTCTCTATTATAGTATGACAGACCAGCTAGACTTTCTGTCTCGATTGTATTATGACAGACAAGCTAGACCTACTGTCTCGATTGTATTATGACAGACCAGCTAAATCTACTGTCTCTATTATATTTTGTCAGACCAGGTAGATCTACTGTCTCTATTGTATTATGACAGACCAGCTAGATCTACTGTCTCTATAATATTATGACAGACCATCTAGATCTACTGTCTCTGTGTCTCTATTATATTACGACAGACCAGCTAGATCTACTGTCTCTATTGTATTATGACAGACCAGCTAGATCTACTGTCCCTATTATATTATGACAGACCAGCTAGATCTACTGTCTCTATTATGTTAAGACAGACCAGCTAAATCTACTGTCTCTGTGTCTCTATTATATTAAGACAGACCAGCTAGATCTACTGTCTCTATTGTATTATGACAGACGAGCTAGATCTACTGTCTCTATTATATTATGGCAGACCAGCTAGATCTACTGTCTCTATTATATTATGACAGACCAGCTAAATCTACTGTCTCTATTGTATTATAACAGACCGGCTAGATCTACTGTCTCTATTGTATTATGACAGACCAGCTAGATCTACTGTCTCTATTATATTATGGCAGACCAGCTAGATCTACTGTCTCGAGTGTATTATGACAGACCAGCTAGATCTACTGTCTCGATTGTATTATGACAGACCAGCTAGATCTACTGTCTCTGTTATGTTAAGACAGACCAGCTAAATCTACTGTCTCTGTGTCTCTATTATATTACGACAGACCAGCTAGATCTACTGTCTCTATTGTATTATGACAGACCAGCTAGATCTACTGTCTCTATTATATTATGACAGACCAGCTAGATCTACTGTCTCTATTATGTTAAGACAGACCAGCTAAATCTTCTGTCTCTGTGTCTCTTTTATATTACGACAGACCAGCTAGATCTACTGTCTCTATTGTATTTTGACAGACCTGCTAGATCTACTGTCTCTATTATATTATGGCAGACCAGCTAGATCTACTGTCTCTATTATGTTATGACAGACCAGCTAAATCTACTGTCTCTATGTCTCTATTATATTATGGCATACCAGCTAGATCTTCTGTCTCTATTATATTATGACAGACCAGGTAGATCTACTTTCTCTATTGTATTATGACAGACCAGCTAGATCTACTGTCTCTATTGTATTATGACAGACCAGCTAGATCTACTGTCTCTATTATATTATGGCAGACCAGCTAGATCTACTGTCTATATTATATTATGACAGACCAGCTAAATCTACTGTCTCTATGTCTCT